>NC_057807.1:417123308-417127899 GCF_018294505.1 Triticum aestivum
GCCCCTGTTTCCCTTGCTTATAAAGAGGAAGGGGGCGGACGTTTCGCCCTTCCGAATAAAGAATCCACCCACGATCTCTCCCACGATGCCGCATTTGACGCGTGCCGTTGGGGAGGGCGCGGTGGATACGGAGTAAGATACGGCGTGGCCGAGGCCGCGTGTGCCCGTGCCCTGTTTTGGGCCTGGCCCAACAGCGCTCGGCATCGTGTATGGCCCAGGCCCGGGGGCTCCTATCGGTGTACTAGAGTAGGGGTACCCTAGTACCCCGAACTTGTGCACGGGAAGTTGTAGCGCCCCACGGCAAGGACTTGCCGGGCGACCGCCAAGGTCCTCCGTGGCTCCTTTGGAGCCATTCAAGAACAAAGTGTTCAAGTCAAGGAGACAAGGCCCCGGCAAGAGGAGCTTGTCGGGAAGGCCAACCAAGGCATCCCAAGGAACTTGCCGTCACGCGCCACGCGTCCCGGCAAGGCAACAAGGCCCCGGCAAGAGGAGCTTGCCGGGAAGACCGACCAGGGCATCTCGAGGCCTGGTGGGCGACAAGCTTCCGGGTCCGACAAGACAACGGCCGCGGCAAGGCGCTTGCCGCAGCAAGCGGACACTCTGTGCCCACGCTCTAGCACATCCACCAACGTGTCGCTCTGGGGGCCTTTCCAGGCGCGCGTGGCGGAAGGCTGTGCAGCCAGCGGTGCGCGGTGGCATGCGAAGCTGACAAGACTGCCATCGTGGCGAGCGGTGGCGTCCCTGACGGTACCTTTTTGCACTGTTTGGGCGACGCAGACGGGCATTTAATGCCCTTGTCCCCTGCCGTTAGGGTTAGGTAGGAAACACTGTACAAGTAACTGTACCAACCACCTCTCTTTTTACATTTGTACCCTTGTTTATGTTGCCACCTGTCGGTGACCCCTTTAGCGTATAAAAGGAGGCCCATGCGCAACGTAGAGGGGATCATTTGGAACCCAGAAAAACACATACACTCGGTCTCGTTAGCAGTTAGAGGGTACTGTAGCGCTCTGCGCTCCTGAGCAAGAACACAATACGATCAGACAAGCAGCAGTAGGAGTATTATCTCTCCGGAGAGCTCCGAAGCTGGGTAAACTGCTCGTGTGTCTCGCCTCGATCTGCTCTTCGTGCGACCTCCGCCCCCCACCGAACCGAAAGGGGCTCGGTCCGCCGGTCCCATAGGTGTTCGTGGATCAGTTTCCCCGACACCGTAACTCCAAGATAGACTACACAAATGTCAAGAAAGTTCTTGATGATGTTCTCCCCGGCTACGCCAAATCTGGAGGCACCTTCACCAGGACTGTTCGTAAGTACAACAAGCACATGTTCTCACACAATATGAAGTTCTGCTGCGTCAAGCAGCCGCCTGGCAGTCAGAAGGATGCCTACTACGCCCTCCATCACATGCGGGCGATCGTAAGGGGCCATCATCAACTTCCGCTACCAGATAATCTCAAAGATTGGGCCGCGAACTTGTCGGCAATCTAGGACGTGGACCTCAGACAAGAATTCTTTCGCATCCAGTCGGACTTTGCGGACATCATCCATCAAGATGTCCTTCATACGTCGGGGCAGTTCTACCTCAGATATCAACCGTCCAACAATGAGATAGATGGAATGCTACAAATGCAGGGTGACAACGACCGCGATTTCATGACCATCACGATAGACGGCGGTTTCATCCACGCTCCTGTCCGATGAGTCGAGTTGAAAGTAGTGATGTGTAGTTCTGAAACATTGATTGGCTCATGTTCTATTTAAAATTTAATGAATTCGTATGTCTCTTTGGTTTGGACGGTCGTTCAACTTAGATGTAATCGATGCTATTTATTAGTAGGACCATGAATCGTGCTATTAATGTCTTGCTTTTCTCTTCCGATCCTTTTGTTGCATACTTAGATATTGCTTATGTATTGTCTGTTGTTTGGCTTGTGTATAGAGATGCCGTCGTGTGACGCCCCCGATTCAATCGTACACTAATCATGCACGCAAATGTGTACGATCAAGATCAGGGACTCACGGGAAGATATGACAACACAACTCTAAAACATAAATAAGTCATACAAGCATCATAATACAAGCTAGGGGCCTCGAGGGCTCGAATACAAGTGCTCGATCATAGACGAGTCAGCGGAAGCAACAATATCTGAGTACAGACATAAGTCAAACAAGTTTGCCTTAAGAAGGCTAGCACAAACTGGGATACAGATCGAAAGAGGCGCAGGCCTCCTGCCTGGGATCCTCCTAAACTACTCCTGGACGTCGTCAGCGGCTTGCACGTAGTAGTAGGCACCTCCGGGGTAGTAGACGTCATCGTCAACGGTAGCGTCTGGCTCCTGGACTCCAGCATCTGGTTGCGACAACCAGAAATAAAGGAAAGGGGAAAAAGGGGGGAGAAAGCAACCGTGAGTACTCATCCAAAGTACTCGCAAGCAAGGAACTACACTACATATGCATGGGTATATGTGTAAGGAGGCCATATCAGTGGACTGAACTGCAGAATGCCAGAATAAGAGGGGGATAACTAATCCTATCGAAGACTACGCTTCTGGCAGCCTCCGCCTCGCAGCACGTAGAAGAGAGTAGATTGAAGTCCTCCAAGTAGCATCTCCAAGTAGCATCTCCAAGTAGCATCTCCAGGAGCATCGCATAGCATAATCCTACCCGGCGATCCCCTCCTCATATCCCTGAGGGAGAGCGACCACCGGTTGTATCTGGCACTTGGAAGGGTGTGTTTTATTAAGTATCCGGTTCTAGTTATCATAAGGTCAAGGTACAACTCCAAGTCGTCCTGTTACCGAAGATCACGGCTATTCGAATAGATTAACTTCCCTGCAGGGGTGCACCACATAACCCAACACGCTTGATCCCATTTGGCCGGACACACTTTCCTGGGTCATGCCCGGCCGCGGAAGATCAACACGTCGCAGCCCCACCTAGGCAAAACAGAGAGGCCAGCACGCCGGTCTAAACCTAAGCGCACAGGGGTCTAGGCCCATCGCCCATAGCACACCTGCACGTTGCGAGGGCGGCCGGAAGCAGAACTAGCCCCCTTAATACAAGAGCAGGCTTACGTTCCAATCCGGCGCGCGCCGCTCCGTCGCTGACGTCTGAAGTGCTTCGGCTGATACCACGATGCCGGGATACCCATAACTACTCCCACGTAGATGGTTAGTGCGTATAGGCTCGTAGCCAGACTCAGATCAAATACCAAGATCTCGTTAAGCGTGTTAAGTATCCGCGAACGCCGAACAGGACCAGGCCCACCTGTCTCCTAGGTGGTCTCAACCTGCCCTGCCGCTCCACCACAAAGTAACAGTCGGGGGCCGTCGGGAACCCAGGCCCACCTCTAGCGGGATGGAGCCACCTGCCCCTTCAGCCCCCATCTCCGAACAATATCACAGGTAATGTAACTGTGTAAAGTATATAGTATACGCCCGTGATCACCTCCCAAAGTGATCACAGCCCAGTAGTATAGCATGGCAGACGGACAAGAGTGTAGGGCCACTGATGGAACACTAGCATCCTATACTAAGCATTTAGGATTGCGGGTAAGGAATCAATGACTGTAGCAGAAATGACAGGCTATGCATCAGAATAGGATTAACGGAAAGCAGTAACATGCTACACTACTCTAATGCAAGCAGTATAGAGAAGAGTAGGCGATATCTGGTGATCAAAGGGGGGGCTTGCCTAGTTTCTCTGGCAAGAGAGAGGGGTCGTCAACTCCGTAGTCGAACTGGTCAGCAGCAGCGTCGGTCTCGTAGTCTACCGGAGAGAAGAGGGGGAAGAAATAATGAATACAGAGCAAACAAAGCACCACAAAATATATCAAGGCAATACGCGGTGTTCGGTGTGCCCTAACGCGGTAGTAGGTGATACCGGTGAAGGGGGGAAAACCCCCGGGAAAGTATTCCCGGTGTTTCGTGTTTTCGGGCAGAGGAGCCGGAGGGGGAAAGTTGTGGGTTCGATAGGTTAGGGGTGTGTGGCGGACGAACGGACCGTGTATCCGGATTCGTCTCGTCGTTCTGAGCAACTTTCATGTTGAAAATATTTTAATCCGAGTTACGGATTAAAAGATATGATTTTCTAAAGATTTTATTAATTTCTGGAATTTAATTAATTATTTAATTAATTCGAAAAATGGATTTATGACATCAGCATGATGTCATGCTGACGTCAGCAGTCAACAGAGTTGACTTGGTCAACCTGACATGTGGGTCCAGTGGGACCCACATGTCCTTCTCTGTTTAGGTTAATTACAGATTAGTTAATTTAATTACTATCTAATTAACCTAATTAGTTAATTAAATTAATTAAACCGGATTAATTAACTTAATTAATTCATTAGATAATTAATTAATTAATTATTAATTTTATTAAATCATTTTTTTATAAAACGTTATGGGCATGGGGCCCATCTGTCATAGGCCCCAGGGGCCTTATCGGGTGCGGGCGTTGCGGGCGTGGGCGCCGGCGTGCGGGGGCGCTAGCCCACCTGGCCGTGGCCAGGCACGGCCGGAGCGGGCGCGACCTCCGGAGACGGGAATGGCAGCGGGGCGACGCCGGCAAGGGCGACCGCGGCCAAAGG
>NC_057807.1:417129029-417136222 GCF_018294505.1 Triticum aestivum
TTGTGTGTGTGTGTGTGTGTTAGTTCAGTTTCTGTTTTGATTCTTTTTCTTATTTTCTTTTCTATTTCATTTCTAGTTTCTTTTAAATTTTAGCTTTTACAAAAATCACCACTAGTACCTAAAGTAGTATTTATAAACAAACTGCTGTCACATCAATTCTTAACCCATAATAAAATATTTTTAATATTTTATAAAATCCAATAGGTATTTGTTTAATTGTTTTCGCTACTGTTTTATTCAGTTTAGAGCCCTTAAACATTTTATCAAGGTTTGGGTTCTCCATCGTATTTACACATGATTTATCTAACCCACCTTGAACATTTGGTTTCATTGTTTGAAAACTTTTATTATTTGCCTTTAATTGAATTTGAATTTGAATCGGTTTCGAACTAACACGAGATTAGCGATAGTAATCGAAGTGACGTGGCATCATTAGCAGAGAATTACTGTAGCTTAATTATCCGGGCGTCACAATTCTCCTCCACTACAAGAAATCTCGTCCCGAGATTTAAGAGGGGAGTAAGGGGGGAAAGTTCTGGTTACGATATTCTAACAGATCTTCTCGAAGAAGTTAATCCCTTTCGTTGATGTCTTCAATTCTTTATTCCAATGCATCATGATAAACTTGTCATCATTTCTTCGGGAACTCCATCGTACCTACGAAAGGATAAGGGGTAGTTCACTACGACATAATGTTTTTGAGGGAAACAATCTGGGGTTAACCCATGAATGAGTATAAGATTATCTCTTGAGTTGAACATATGAAATACATCGAGAGTAAGGTATGAAGGTACAATAAGAGGTTCCAAGCGGATAGATAGTTGCTCGAAGTCTGAACCAGAGTGAGAAAGGGGTTCAGAGTAGCGAGAGTAAGTATTGCGTCTGATACCAGAATAGATCACTAGGACGGTGGCCCGTGAATTACATACGAGGCTACGCGCGAGGAATATCTTTGGGAATAGGGGGTGTACAGGATAGTCAGGTTTCGATCCTGTGGGACTGTGGGTTATGGGCCCGCCATGTGTTTTTTTTTAATAGGAGCAGTGACATCTTGCACGGTCATGCGAACAAGGCATGTCAGAGGTTAGCCTGTCAGTAACAACGTCGGTACCAAGGGCGAGGGACGAAGAGAATCATTTTCCTGCTCGTTGGAACGAGGCGGACCAATAGGCAAAGTTCTCGTCCCTCGGTGGCTACCGGAATGTCATCAACAAAAGTAACAAGGTCTTACTGACAGAATTGTACACGAGGTGTTTACATAAGCAGGGAAATATTACTGCTTATATCATATAGATCACAAGAAGGTTTATACAAACCAATGGAAAGGAAAAGTGGTTATCAGATTTAATCAAAACAATGGAAAGAAAAATGTGTTAAAACACATATATCAGGGGGTATATCCTTCCCAAGGGCAAGCAAAGCATGATATTCATGACGGGATATAACGTAGAAAACCCCTTTAGGAAAGGGAAGAGAAATTTTCATGACATTACCCATACAACGGTGTTAGGATAATTAAGAAAGAAACATTTAGCAATGGGCTTCAAATGTTCTTGTTGAAGAACGGAGTACCATGGACATGCTTTGAGATAGCATTGACATGGTCTTCAAGCAAAGGTCGGACTTTGGATACACAAAGGATCCATCAGGATAAACTTATTAAACAAGGCATTCAATTTCCTCATGGAAAAATGGTTAACCTTGTTAAAAAGGAAACTATAACATTAGGTCCTCCGGTCAGGTGTGCTAGGATGACATCACCTTACCGGGTCATATAAAGACCAATGATATAACTCTTGGACATATGTTCCAACCATCATATCTGACCGAGATTCAGATCTGATTGGTGTCAACATAACTCAGACTCAGGATGCCTGAGAAGAAAAGGTGCAACAAAAATTGACGAGATGTCATTGTAAGATTCTCGGGAAATGAACTATGGAAGCAAGTTCCAAAACAAGAGTTCATCATTTAACCAAGGAGAGGACGAGGAGGTGGCTGATGGACTCAGCGACAAGTCCTCAAGATTTCCAAAAGGATGGATTTCCACAACTATGTGAATAAGGAGATAACATTTGTCAGATCAGATGACATAATGAGGTAGGCTCGAGGAAAACATACACAATTAAACATTGGTTGAAAGGTGCACCCGAAATATGGGGTTAGGTAGCATGATCAATGTTAGAATGGTGATTCCATAACCAATAGCCTAAGAATGAACTATCGACCATTAACTCAAAAGCAATAGGGTTGCTAGAAGTACAGAACTCAAACAGCATCTATTGGTATGCTGGTTAAAAACAACACGGGGACCAAGGAAGAATGGTGATGATGAGAAGTATCATCATATCGAGAATTTCTAAGAGGTGGAGCAATCCCCACAACATTCTCGACATAAAAGATAGTAATACTTCAAGGCAGAACACAACACTAGCTGGAGAGCAAGTTGTATTCAGAATGTGGACAAGTTTGCGATACAAGGACGTCAAGGGTGTTGTCGATGATAATAAAAATCATCAAGGGCAAGGAGGGTATTTCTCATCATGAACACAATTGATATCTAATCAAAGGAATGATGAAGTGAAATGTTATTGGAACCAAGGGTACGACGCCAACTTGAAATCAAGCTTGTTGTTCAAGGCAAAATGATATGACAAGGAAAGTTGATGTAAGCTTATCTCAACGTCGAAAATTGTTGTTCGAGAATAAGAACCAGGTAGCACAGTTAGAATCATCACCACTATGATATAGTCAAACAGGCTAGGAATGGCGTGATCGGGTACAAACTCGTACTTATATAAGCTTACTGAAGAGTTGTTGAACCGTAGTGCGGACTCGGTTCAGTTATTGCTGTCTTTGAGTGTTTAAAAACTCAGAGCCTGTGAAAAAATGGAATCAGTGGGAATGTAGCACTAGATGAAGAACTCATAAGAAGTTACGCAGTTCCATGATAATCTCGAGATACCAGGGGGTAATACTCGACGACAGTCCAAAGTAGAGCTTGGACTGGGTATTGCTCCAAAGAAGATAAGTGCTTAAACGTGCACGAGAAATGGTATTTAAAGGAGATCATGGTCGGAACCATGATTGCAAAAGGCCAGATCCCAGATATAAGATGTACTTATACCAAGGGAATAATTAATTTAAGAGAAGCTTTAATGATAAGATCTACATTGTGTCCATGGGCATGAACACAAAGTTCAAGGTCGACTCCCACTTCCATAATGCATAACCTTCCATTCACTTCTCGTTCTCAAAGAAGTTGTATGGTAGAAAATTATCTGCTAAACACTAGAAGGGTTGACTTGTCAAAACCTTCCGGTTCATACGGTTTTTAAGGAAGGTATAGGTTCAACCCATCGGGGCATCTTAGAATCCTATACCAGAATCTTTTAGAAGTAATTAACTCAAGCTCGAAGGCAGAGCATGGTTGAGAAAGCAGACGATACAATTTACCAAAGGCATTATGTATCCAAGGGAAGGCTCACAAGGTTATTGAATATGAAGGACAATGTCGGATAAAATCCATTAAAGGATCTGTCGGTCCATAACAGAGCTGATGTGAGCATCGGCACACAATCAGAGGAAGTAACAATGCAAGGGCATTGGATTATAGAAACAACTGACTAATCCAGAGCTCAAATGCAAAGGAATTATGATTTCCAAATTAAGGGTACAGAATCAATGCTCTGATTAGGGATGGATAAGTTGAATAGCCTTAGGGTACAATCAACGACAATTGGATTGGTCGAGAACCAATTCCAGTTAAAAGAATGGAAGCTCAGCCGGAAAAGTAATTTATAAGGATCAATGATGATTGCGTGTATTCGCAGCATATTAAGTCAACAGACTCAAAATGATAATGACAAGGAATGCCAATAAGATTTCTATACTTATGGGATTAATCATAATGAAAGCAAACAAGAAATTCCAGAGCAATAGGTTGCTGAGGATTTTCGGAATATCGGGTGGTATTTCGAAGACTTTTGTGTAACACATGAACAACTGGGGGATGAGCGGATACTCGATAAGTGCGAGAATTAACCGTAGGGGTATTCAAGTGACAAAGAACAGCAAGGCAGTAAGCTCAAGGGATTATCGAAACAACGATGAGTTTTTCAGGGTATCTTGTAATAACAAGACCACTGGGGATGAATGTAAGAATAACAAATGCAAGTAGTTATCCATAAGGGTTTGCGGTGGAAGGTGAATTGCAAACGCGATGAACACAAGTTCTCGGGTTAACAGTGGAGAGTATCTTCAGGGTCTTCTGGTGCAGCAGACGATCATTAGTAATAAGGGGCTCTCCGGGTGAAAGTGATAACGAGATCCTAATGTTAGATTTAATAAACTTCATTTAACCCGAATAGAGGAGAGATCAGAGTCCCAGAGTAAAGGTCAAGGAGTAAAAGATCCTACTACCACCCGATGGCGACGTGGGCCCGTAAGGCACACAGCCAAGTTAGTAAAAGTTTTTGCAATGTCTAGACTCGACTTCGGCCAAGGAGTGTGTAAGGGGGATTCCTACAGGCAGTTGGCTCTGATACCAACTTGTGACGCCCCCGATTCAATCGTACACTAATCATGCACGCAAATGTGTACGATCAAGATCAGGGACTCACGGGAAGATATCACAACACAACTCTAAAACATAAATAAGTCATACAAGCATCATAATACAAGCCAGGGGCCTCGAGGGCTCGAATACAAGTGCTCGATCATAGACGAGTCAGCGGAAGCAACAATATCTGAGTACAGACATAAGTCAAACAAGTTTGCCTTAAGAATGCTAGCACAAACTGGGTTACAGATCGAAAGAGGCGCAGGCCTCCTGCCTGGGATCCTCCTAAACTACTCCTGGACGTCGTCAGCGGCCTGCACGTAGTAGTAGGCACCTCCGGGGTAGTAGACGTCGTCGTCAACGGTAGCGTCTGGCTCCTGGACTCCAGCATCTGGTTGCGACAACCAGAAATAAAGGAAAGGGGAAAAAGGGGGGAGAAAGCAACCGTGAGTACTCATCCAAAGTACTCGCAAGCAAGGAACTACACTACATATGCATGGGTATATGTGTAAGGAGGCCATATCAGTGGACTGAACTGCAGAATGCCAGAATAAGAGGGGGATAACTAATCCTATCGAAGACTACGCTTCTGGCAGCCTCCGCCTCGCAGCACGTAGAAGAGAGTAGATTGAAGTCCTCCAAGTAGCATCTCCAAGTAGCATCTCCATGTAGCATCTCCAGGAGCATCGCATAGCATAATCCTACCCGGCGATCCCCTCCTCATATCCCTGAGGGAGAGCGACCACCGGTTGTATCTGGCACTTGGAAGGGTGTGTTTTATTAAGTATCCGGTTCTAGTTGTCATAAGGTCAAGGTACAACTCCAAGTCGTCCTGTTACCGAAGATCACGGCTATTCGAATAGATTAACTTCCCTGCAGGGGTGCACCACATAACCCAACACGCTTGATCCCATTTGGCCGGACACACTTTCCTGGGTCATGCCCGGCCGCGGAAGATCAACACGTCGCAGCCCCACCTAGGCAAAATAGAGAGGCCAGCACGCCGGTCTAAACCTAAGCGCACAGGGGTCTGGGCCCATCGCCCATAGCACACATGCACGTTGCGAGGGCGGCCGGAAGCAGAACTAGCCCCCTTAATACAAGAGCAGGCTTACGTTCCAATCCGGCGCGCGCCGCTCCGTCGCTGACGTCTGAAGTGCTTCGGCTGATACCACGACGCCGGGATACCCATAACTACTCCCACGTAGATGGTTAGTGCGTATAGGCTCGTAGCCAGACTCAGATCAAATACCAAGATCTCGTTAAGCGTGTTAAGTATCCGCGAACGCCGAACAGGACCAGGCCCACCTGTCTCCTAGGTGGTCTCAACCTGCCCTGCCGCTCCGCCACAAAGTAACAGTCGGGTGCCGTCGGGAACCCAGGCCCACCTCTACCGGGATGGAGCCACCTGCCCCTTCAGCCCCCATCTCCGAACAATATCACAGGTAATGTAACTGTGTAAAGTATATAGTATACGCCCGTGATCACCTCCCAAAGTGATCACAACCCAGTAGTATAGCATGGCAGACGGACAAGACTGTAGGGCCACTGATGGAACACTAGCATCCTATACTAAGCATTTAGGATTGCGGGTAAGGTATCAATGACTGTAGCAGAAATGACAGGCTATGCATCAGAATAGGATTAACGGAAAGCAGTAACATGCTACACTACTCTACTGCAAGCAGTATAGAGAAGAGTAGGCGATATCTGGTGATCAAAGGGGGGGCTTGCCTGGTTGCTCTGGCAAGAGAGAGGGGTCGTCAACTCCGTAGTCGAACTGGTCAGCAGCAGCGTCGGTCTCGTAGTCTACCGGAGAGAAGAGGGGGAAGAAATAATGAATACAGAGCAAACAAAGCACCACAAAATATATCAAGGCAATACGCGGTGTTCGGTGTGCCCTAACGCGGTAGTAGGTGATACCGGTGAAGGGGGGAAAAACCCCGGGAAAGTATTCCCGGTGTTTCATGTTTTCGGGCAGAGGAGCCGGAGGGGGAAAGTTGCGGGTTCGATAGGTTAGGGGTGTGTGGCGGACGAACGGACCGCGTATCCGGATTCGTCTCATCGTTCTGAGCAACTTTCATGTTGAAAATATTTTAATCCGAGTTACGGATTAAAAGATATGATTTTCTAAAGATTTTATTAATTTCTAGAATTTAATTAATTATTTAATTAATTCGAAAAATGGATTTATGACATCAGCATGATATCATGCTGACGTCAGCAGTCAACAGAGTTGACTTGGTCAACCTGACATGTGGGTCCAGTGGGACCCACATGTCATTCTCTGTTTAGGTTAATTACAGATTAGTTAATTTAATTACTATCTAATTAACCTAATTAGTTAATTAAATTAATTAAACCGGATTAATTAACTTAATTAATTCATTAGATAATTAATTAATTAATTATTAATTTTATTAAATCATTTTTTTTATAAAACGTTATGGGCATGGGGCCCATCTGTCATAGGCCCCAGGGGCCTTATCGGGTGCGGGCGTTGCGGGCGTGGGCGCCGGCGTGCGGGGGCGCTAGCCCACCTGGCCGTGGCCAGGCACGGCCGGAGCGGGCGCGACCTCGGGAGGCGGGAATGGCAGCGGGGCGACGCCGGCAAGGGCGACCGCGGCCAAAG
>NC_057807.1:417136613-417141938 GCF_018294505.1 Triticum aestivum
AGCGGGTGGTCGGAGGCGCCGGGCGGCGGCGGCGTGGCGGAGGGGTCGGGGGTCTCTGCCCCGATCCAGACGGGGGAAGGGAGAGAGGTCGGGGGGGGAGTGAGGAACGTGGGGAGTGGACCGGTTAGGGTTCCGGTCGGGGTGGGGGGGTTAAGGGGCCGTGGGGGTGGGCCGACCTGGCAGGGACATGGCCCAGTTGGGCCGGGGGCTGCTGGGCCGGAGCCCGGGGGTTCTTTCCTTGTGTGTGTGTGTGTGTGTTAGTTCAGTTTCTGTTTTGATTCTTTTTCTTATTTTCTTTTCTATTTCATTTCTAGTTTCTTTTAAATTTTAGCTTTTACAAAAATCACCACTAGTACCTAAAGTAGTATTTATAAACAAACTGCTGTCACATCAATTCTTAACCCATAATAAAATATTTTTAATATTTTATAAAATCCAATAGGTATTTGTTTAATTGTTTTCGCTACTGTTTTATTCAGTTTAGAGCCCTTAAACATTTTATCAAGGTTTGGGTTCTCCATCGTATTTACACATGATTTATCTAACCCACCTTGAACATTTGGTTTCATTGTTTGAAAACTTTTATTATTTGCCTTTAATTGAATTTGAATTTGAATCGGTTTCGAACTAACACGAGATTAGCGATAGTAATCGAAGTGACGTGGCATCATTAGCAGAGAATTACTGTAGCTTAATTATCCGGGCATCACACGTCGTATGTCGTGTACAAGGGTAAGTTTCCCGGAGTCTACGACGACTGGGAGGAGTGTCGGAGACAGGTTCGCCGTTTCAGCGGTAACAGTTACAAAGGGTACACCACTAGGGCGGAGGCCGAATCTAGATATACCCGCTATCTAGCGGGAGAGAGGAGGGAGCGTTGGAGGAACCGGATGAAGACCAGTTTGATCGCGATGATGCTCATCGTGATGACCACAACTCTCTTTTATGTGATGGTAGTTTAGATGATCGATATCGACTTGTAATGTGAAGACAAACTCGATACTCGCGGTCTTGAGACTTGTAATGTTTTATCTTTGTTCGGTCTTTTGAATTCGGAGACTAATATGATGAATTGTATTCGGAAACTAATCTTCTATTGTATTCGATGAATCTGATGTTGCTGTGTGCTGCTGTCTATATTCTGTCCAATAATATATTTTGTAACCTGTGCAAAAATCAGAAAAGCAAAAAAAAAACATTCATACTAATGGCGCATCAAGGCAGAGTGCGCCATTAGTATGCCAAAGGATACTAATGGCGCATCAAGGCAGAGTGCGCCATTAGTGTGACAAAGAACATGGTTACATATGCCCCCCCGGGAGGCATACTAATGGCGCATGGAGTTACATACTAATGGCGCACTGCCAGGTGCGCCATTATTATACCAGATACTAATGGCGCACCTGTGGTGCGCCATTAGTAAAAAATTCTAATGGCGTGCTACTAATGGCGCACCGGTAGTGCGCCATTAGTAGGCAAAACCGGTGCGCCATTAGTAGGCCTTTTCCTAGTAGTGTACATATAATTTTACGCTAGCATTGTACAAGGGCTATAACCTAGTACAAATCATTTTACACTAGAGTTGAACTAGCTCTATGACCTAGTACAAACAATTTTAGACTAGAGTTGAACTAGCTCAATAACCTAGTACATATAATTTTAAAATAGAGTTGAACTAGCTCTATAACCTAGTAAAAATAATTTTACACTAGATTTTAACTAGGTCTATAACCTAGTACAATTAATTTTACACTAGAGTTGAACTAGCTCTATAACATAGTAAAAATAAATTTACACTAGAAATGAACTAGCTCTATAACCCAGTACACATAATTTTACACTTCCATTGTACTCGGGCTATAACCTAGTATAAATCATTTTACACTATAGTTGAACTAGCTCTATAACCTACTACAAATAATTTTACACTAGAATTGAACTAGCTTTATATCCTAGTGCAAATCATTTTACACTAGAGTAGAACTAGCTCTATAAACTATTACAAATAATTTTAGACTAGAGTTGAACTAGCGCTATAACCTAGTACAAATAATTTTACACTAGAGCTGAACTAGCTCTATAACCTAGTACAAATAATTTTACACTAGAGTTGAACTAGCTCTATAACCTAGTAAAAATAATTTTACATTAGAATTGAACTAGCTCTATTACCTAGTATAAATAATTTTACACTTGAGTTGAACTAGCTCTATAGCCTAGTACAAATATTTCTACACTACAAATGAACTAGCTCTATTATCTAGTACAAATAATTTGACACTAGAACTGAACTAGCTCTATAACCTAGTACAAATCATTTTCCACTAGAGTTGAACTAGCTCTATGACCTAGTATACGCAATTTTAGACTAGAGTTGAACTAGATCTATAACCTAGTACAAATAATTTTACACTAGAATTGAACTAGCTTTATAACCTAGTACAAATAATTTTACACTAGAGTTGAACTAGCTCTATAAGGTAGTACAAATAATTTTACACTAGAACAGAACTAGCTCTATTTCCTAGTACAAACCATTTTACACTAGAGTTGAACTAGCTCTATGACCTAGTACACACAATATTAGACTAGAGTTGAACTAGCTCTATAACCTATTCCAAATAATTTAAACTAGAATCGAACTAGCCCTATAATCTAGTACAAATAATTTTACACTAGAGTTGAACTAGCTCTATAACCTAGTACAAATAATTTTACACTAGAGTTGAACTAGGTCTATAACCTAGTACAAATCATTTTACACTAGAATTGAACTAACTCTATAAACTAGTACAACTAATTCTACACTAGAATTGAACTAGCTTTATAACCTAGTCCAAATAATTTTACAGTAGAGTTGAACTAGCTCTATAACCTAGTACAAATAATTTACACTAGAGTTGAACTAGCTCTATAACCTAGTACAAATCATTTTACACTAGAGTTTAACTAGCTCTGTAAGCTAGTACAAATAATTTTACACTAGAACTGAACTAGCTCTATAACGTAGTATAAATCATTTTACACTAGAGTTGAACTAGCTCTATGACCTACTACACACAATTTTAGACTAGAGTTGAACTAGCTCTAAGATAGTACACATAATTTTAGACTACAGTTGAACTAGCTCTATAACCTAGGACAAATAATTTTACACTAGAGTTGAACTAGCTCTATAACCTAGTACAAATAATTTTATACTAGAGTTGAACTAACTCTATAACCTAGTGCAAATCACTTTACACTATAGTTGAACTAACGCTATAACCTAGTACAAATAATTTTACATTAGAATTAAACTAGCTCTATTACGTAGTACAAATAATTTTACACTAGAGTTGAACTTGCTCTATAGCCTAGTACAAATAATTTTACATTAGAAATGAACTAGCTCTATTATCTAGTACAAATAATTATACACTAGAACTGAACTAGCTCTATAACATAGTACAAGTCATTTTACACTAGAGTTGAACTAGCTCTATAACCTAGTACAAATAATTTTACACTAGAGTTGAACTAGCTCTATAACCTAGTAAAAATAATTTTACATTAGAATTGAACTAGCTCTATTACCTAGTATAAATAATTTTACACTTGAGTTGAACTAGCTCTATAGCCTAGTACAAATATTTCTACACTACAAATGAACTAGCTCTATTAACTAGTACAAATAATTTGACACTAGAACTGAACTAGCTCTATAACCTAGTACAAATCATTTTCCACTAGAGTTGAACTAGCTCTATGACCTAGTATACGCAATTTTAGACTAGAGTTGAACTAGATCTATAACCTAGTACAAATAATTTTACACTAGAATTGAACTAGCTTTATAACCTAGTACAAATAATTTTACACTAGAGTTGAACTAGCTCTATAAGGTAGTACAAATAATTTTACACTAGAACAGAACTAGCTCTATTTCCTAGTACAAACCATTTTACACTAGAGTTGAACTAGCTCTATGACCTAGTACACACAATATTAGACTAGAGTTGAACTAGCTCTATAACCTATTACAAATAATTTAAACTAGAATCGAACTAGCCCTATAATCTAGTACAAATAATTTTACATTAGAGTTGAACTAGCTCTATAACCTAGTACAAATAATTTTACACTAGAGTTGAACTAGGTCTATAACCTAGTACAAATCATTTTACACTAGAATTGAACTAACTCTATAAACTAGTACAAGTAATTCTACACTAGAATTGAACTAGCTTTATAACCTAGTCCAAATAATTTTACAGTAGAGTTGAACTAGCTCTATAACCTAGTACAAATAATTTACACTAGAGTTAAACTAGCTCTATAACCTAGTACAAATCATTTTACACTAGAGTTTAACTAGCTCTATAAGCTAGTACAAATAATTTTACACTAGAACTGAACTAGCTCTATAACGTAGTATAAATCATTTTACACTAGAGTTGAACTAGCTCTATGACCTACTACACACAATTTTAGACTAGAGTTGAACTAGCTCTAAGATAATACACATAATTTTAGACTACAGTTGAACTAGCTCTATAACCTAGGACAAATAATTTTACACTAGAGTTGAACTAGCTCTATAACCTAGTACAAATAATTTTATACTAGAGTTGAACTAACTCTATAACCTAGTGCAAATCACTTTACACTATAGTTGAACTAGCGCTATAACCTAGTACAAATAATTTTACATTAGAATTAAACTAGCTCTATTACGTAGTACAAATAATTTTACACTAGAGTTGAACTTGCTCTATAGCCTAGTACAAATAATTTTACATTAGAAATGAACTAGCTCTATTATCTAGTACAAATAATTATACACTAGAACTGAACTAGCTCTGTAACCTACTACAAATAATTTTATACTAGAACTCAACTAGCTCTATAACCTAGTACAAATCATTTTACACTAGAGTTGAACTAGCTCTATGACCTACTACACACAATTTTAGACTAGAGTTGAACTAGCTCTAAGATAGTACACATAATTTAAGACTAGAGTTGAACTAGCTCTATAACCTAGTACAAATAATTTTACACTAGAGTTGAACTAGCTCTATAACCTAGTACAAATAATTTTATACTAGAGTTGAACTAACTCTATAACCTAGTGCAAATCATTTTACACTATAGTTGAACTAGCTCTATAACATAGTACAAATCATTTTACACTAGAGTTGAACTAGCTCTATTATCTAGTACAAATAATTTTACACTAGAACTGATATAGCTATATAACCTAGTACAAATCATTTTCCACTAGAGTTGAACTATCTCTATGACCTAGTACACACAATTTTAGACTATAGTTGAACTAGCTCT
>NC_057807.1:417142073-417142430 GCF_018294505.1 Triticum aestivum
CTAGTACAAATAATTTTACACTAGAGTTGAACTAGCTCTATAACCTAGTACAAATAATTTTATTCTAGAGTTCAACTAGCTCTATAACCTAGTACAAATCATTTTACACTAGAGTTGAACTAGCTCTATAACATAGTTCAAATAATTTTACACTAGAGTTGAACTAGCTCTATAACCTAGTACAAATCATTTTACACTATAGTTGAACAAGCTCTATAACCTAGTAAAAATTATTTTTCACTAGAATTGAACTAGCTTTATAACCTAGTCCAAATAATTTTACAATTGAGTTGATATAGCTCTATAACCTAGTACAACTAATTTACACTAGAGTTGAACTAGCTCTATAACCTAGTA
>NC_057807.1:417142466-417143013 GCF_018294505.1 Triticum aestivum
CACTAGAGTTGAACTAGCTCTATAACATAGTTCAAATAATTTTACACTAGAGTTGAACTAGCTCTATAACCTAGTACAAATCATTTTACACTATAGTTGAACAAGCTCTATAACCTAGTAAAAATCATTTTTCACTAGAATTGAACTAGCTTTATAACCCAGTCCAAATAATTTTACAATTGAGTTGATATAGCTCTATAACCTAGTACAAATAATTTACACTAGAGTTGAACTAGCTCTATAACCTAGTACAAATCATTTTACACTAGACTTGAACTAGCTCAATTATCTAGTACAAATAATTTTACACTAGAACTGAACTAGCTCTATAACTAACACAAATCATTTTACACTAGAGTTGAACTAGCTCTATGACCTAGTACACACAATTTTAGACTAGAGTTGAACTTGCTCTATAACCTTGTACAAATAATTTTAAACTAGAGTTGAACTAGCTCTATAACCTAGTACAAATAATTTTACACTAGAGTTGAACTAGCTCTATAACATAGTACAAATAATTTTATACTAGTGTTGAACTAGCTCT
>NC_057807.1:417143945-417144938 GCF_018294505.1 Triticum aestivum
ATTTTACAATATAGTTGAACTAGCTCTATAACCTAGTACAAATAATTTTACATTAGAATTGGACTAGCTTTATAACCTAGTACAAATAATTTTACAATCGAGTTGAACTAGTTCTATAACCTAGTACAAATAATTTACATTAGAGTTGAACTAGCTCTATAACCTAGTATAAATCATTTTACACTAGACTTGAACTAGCTCTATTATCCAGTACAAATAATTTTACCCTAGAACTGAACTAGCTCTATAACCTACTACAAATAATTTTATACTAGAGTTGAACTAGCTCTATAACCTAGTACAAATCATTTTACACTAGAGTTGAACTAGCTCTATGACTTAGTACACACAATTTAAGACTATAGTTGAACTAGCTCTATAAGATAGTACAAATAATTTTAGACTAGAGTTGAACTAGCTCTATAACCTAGTACAAATAATTTTACATTAGAATTGAACTAGCTCTATTACATAGTACAAATAATTTTACACTAGAGTTGAACTAGCTCTATAGCCTAGTACAAATAATTTTACACAAGAAATGAACTAGCTCTATTATCTAGTACAAATAATTTTACACTAGAACTGAACTAGCTCTATAACCTAGTACAAATCATTTTACACTAGAGTTGAACTAGCTCTATGACCTATTACACACAATTTTAGACTAGAGTTGAACTAGCTCTATAACCTAGTACAAATAATTTAAACTAGAATTGAACTAGCTCTATAATCTAGTACAAATAATTTTACACTAGAGTTGAACTAGCTCTATAACCTAGTACAAATAATTTTACACTAGAGTTGAACTAGCTCTATAACCTAGTACAAATCATTTTACACTATAGTTGAACTAGCTCTATAACCTAGTACAAATAATTTTACACTAGAATTGAACTTGCTTTATAACCTAGTACAAATAATTTTACACTAGAGTTGAACTAGCTCTATAACCTAGTACAAATAATTTGCACTAGAGTTGAACTAGCTCTA
>NC_057807.1:417149923-417152511 GCF_018294505.1 Triticum aestivum
GATACATATGTGTCATGTCCCTTTTTGTCACTAGGATTTAGCATTACAAAGCACCTCTTCCCATGGCAAGATAAATCAATCTAGTTGGCCAAACCAAACCAATAAATCGGAGAAAAATATGAAGCTATATTAATCATGCATAAAAGAGTTCAGCGAAAACTCAAATAATATTCATGGATAGATCTGATCATAAACTCACAGTTCATCGGATCCCAACAAACACACCGCAAAAAAGTCAATACATCAAATAGATCTTCAATAACACCGAGAAGAACATTTTATTGAAGATCAAAAAGAGAGAAGAAGTCATCTAGCTACTAACTATGGACCCGTAGGTCTGTGGTAAACTACTCACGCATCATCGGAGGGGCAACAAGGATGATGAAGAACCCCTCTGTGATTGATCACCCCTCAGGCAGAGTGCCAGAAAGGGTCCTCAGATGGGATCTCTCGAGGACAGAGGCTTGCAGCGGCGAAAAAAGTATTTCGTGGACTCCCCTGTAGGTTTTCTGGTTTTTGGGAGTTTATAGAGGCGGAGTTGGATCAAATGGAGACTTGTGGGCCCCACTCTGTATCAGGGCACGCCCAAGGCCCCTGGCGCGCCCTCGTGCCTAATGGGCCACTACTTCGTCTTCTCATCCCCTCCGAAAGCTTCCAGTGTCTTTTATCGCCAAAAAGAAAATCTCCAAAAAGTTTCATGGCATTTGGACTTCGTTTTGTATTGATATTCTACAAAGTTAAAAACAAGCAAAAAAATAGCAACTAGCACTGGGCACTAAGTTAGTAGGTTAGTCCCAAAAAATGATATAAAGTTACTTGTAAATGTATATAAAACATCCAACCTTGATACTATAATAGCATGGAACAATAACAAATTATAGATACATTGTAAACGTATTAATCATCCCCAAGCTTAATTCCTGCTCGTCCTCGATTAGGTACATAGTAAAAACATAATTTTTTATGTGGATTGCTACCTAACATATTCATCCTATGTTCTTTTTCTTTGTAACATGGATAATTGGACTTGAATGAATCAAAGCAATAGTCTATAATTTGACATGAAAACATCAATACTCAAGCATATCAACAGCAACCATGTATTTCAAAATATCAAGGCTAAAAAAAGTTATCCCTAGCCCATTGTTCTCAATCTTGATCCATTCATGAAACACACTCACATATTAGCTACATCCAATGCGCAAGTATGACAATGGTGTTTCCTAGTTGGTGCTTTATAAGAGAAGATCGAGACTCAAAATCTCTATTCTTATAAAAACTGAGTTGGTCATGATGGTGTGTCTGCCATCCTCCAATATAGACCGTCCGATCTATATCCGACGGATAGAAAGCAAGCTATGGCAATTTTGCAAAAAGATACCCGCACCTCTCTCCACATTTGCATATAAGGCCTTCCCTCATTCATACTTATATCACATAACCTCATTGTTGAGCAATTAAAAAAGGAAGCCTCTGGAACAATCTGGCATGGTGGCCGCTGACGGTGTTGTCCATCCTCATGCCTCCACTCAGTCCGACCACCTACCACCACCACGCCCCACTCCACCTCACGTTATCTCTCCTCTTTCTCGTCTCCCCCACTCCGCTCAGTCTGAGCTGTTGGGACATGGACGGCGCCATCTACGTGCTTGACGAGGTCAGTGTCGGGGAGGATCTGCATCAGCAGTGTACGTGCTGAGTTAAGTAAACCTGCAGCCGTTAGTTTTTACACATAAGATTACTCCCTCATGGGTCAATCACAACAGATTTTTTGTAAAATAAATGCATCTTGGTGTTTCGTGCAATGCACGGGCATCTTGCTAGTTAAAATAAAAATTGCATACAAGTAAACAGATAGGCCCTTCCTAGAGGGAAGCAGAGATGCAGAGGTGTCAGAGCTCAAAGCTTAAATTGAAAGATGAATTATTCTAAGATGCATGCTTTTCCTGTCAACGAAAACGATCGAGAATTCCCAATATCTTTCATGCTAAACAAATCATGGGCGGTTCCCGAAAAAAAAAGTTTATTTCCTTTTCACAATCCATGGCAAGCTGTATCCACGAGCGTCTTCCATACCAACACTTTCCAAGGAATTTATTATTAACATCTTATTAAAAAAGATCATTTTGGTACTGGGAATCCCTATTACCTGTCACACTCTCATGCAATGACAAGTGAATAAACACTCATCGAGAGAAGAACCCACCTAGCATGAAAAATATTGGTCACCCCCTGACGCTTCATGAGCGGTACAGTCACACAAAACATAGATTTATTTTCAATATTAGAGTTGGCACATGCAAATTTTACTTGGAATGGCATGGAAATACCGCATATATGTAGGTTTGATGGACTCATTTGGCACAATTTTGGTTTAAGGATTTGGTTGACAAGCAACATTCCTGCTTAGTACAAATGAAGCCTAGCAAATAAATTGAGAAGCGACCAACCAAAAAAACTAAAACTGTCATAAACATGCATAAACATAACTAACACTAAATAATGCACCACAAGTAGGATATAACTTTATTGCATAACTATTGACGTTCGTGGTTGCATAGGGAATCACAAACATTAACACTAATATT
>NC_057807.1:417152870-417154119 GCF_018294505.1 Triticum aestivum
AAAGCAACCGTGAGTACTCATCCAAAGTACTCGCAAGCAAGGAACTACACTACATATGCATGGGTATATGTGTAAGGAGGCCATATCAGTGGACTGAACTGCAGAATGCCAGAATAAGAGGGGGATAGCTAATCCTGTCGAAGACTACGCTTCTGGCAGCCTCCGTCTCGCAGCACGTAGAAGAGAGTAGATTGAAGTCCTCCAAGTAGCATCTCCAAGTAACATCTCATAGCATAATCCTACCCGGCGATCCTCTCCTCGTCGCCCTGCGGAAAAGCGATCACCGGGTTGTCTGTGGAACTTGGAAGGGTGTGTTTTATTAAGTATCCGGTTCTAGTTGTCATAAGGTCAAGGTACAACTCCAAGTCGTCCTGTTACCGAAGATCACGGCTATTCGAATAGATTAACTTCCCTGCAGGGGTGCACCACATAGCCCAACACGCTCGATCCCATTTGGCCGGACACACTTTCCTGGGTCATGCCCGGCCTCGGAAGATCAACACGTCGCAGCCCCACCTAGTCTCAACAGAGAGGCCAGCACGCCGGTCTAAACCTAAGCGCGCAGGGGTCTGGGCCCATCGCCCTGAGCACACCTGCACGTTGCGTACGCGGCCGGTGAGCAGACCTAGCAACCTCCATTACAAAGGAAGTTGCGTTAACGCAGTCCAACCCGGCGCGCGCCGCTCCGTTGCTGACGTCTGAAGTGCTTCGGCTGATACCACGACGTCGGGATACCCATAACTACTCCCACGTAGATGGTTAGTGCGTATAGGCTCGTAGCCAGACTCAGATCAAATACCAAGATCTCGTTAAGCGTGTTAAGTATCCGCGAACGCCGAACAGGGCCAGGCCCACCTGTCTCCTAGGTGGTCTCAACCTGCCCTGCCGCTCCGCCACAAAGTAACAGTCGGGGGCCGTCGGGAACTCAGGCCCACCACTACCTGGATGGAGCCACCTGCCCCTTCAGCCCCCATCTCCAAGCAGTATCACCAGTAATGTAACAGTGTAAAGTATATAGTATATGCCCGTGATCACCTCCCAAGTGATCACGGCCCGATAGTATAGCAAGGCAGACTGACAAGAATGTAGGGCCAATGATGATAAACTAGCATCCTATACTAAGCATTTAGGATTGCAGGTAAGGTATCAACAGATGTAGCGACAATGTCAGGCTATGCATCAGAATAGGATTAACGAAAGCAGTAACATGCTACACTACTCTAATGCAAGCAGTATAGAGGAGAATAGG
>NC_057807.1:417154219-417155590 GCF_018294505.1 Triticum aestivum
GGGGGGTTATCCCCCTCTCTTTTATTTTGCTTTTCATTTATTATTTTCCTTTTCTGTTATTGGTTTATTTAAAATGCTCTGGCATTTTGTAAAAATTATTGCACCCCACCAATATTAGGTTAGTTATTTTAGAAAACCCCGGAACATTTTAGAACTTATTTTCGGAACTCGTTATCATTTGTTTTAGTTTTAAATTTTGTTTTAGGACGGGTCCGAATTAACGAGAGGTTATTTAACCGAACCGGGACGATTACTGTAGCATAACCACCCGGGCGTTACATCTATAACCTAGTACAAATAATTTTACATTAGAATTGAACTAGCTCTATTACCTAGTACAAATAATTTTACACTAGAGTTGAACTAGCTCTATAACCTAGTACAAATAATTTGACACTAGAAATGAACTAGCTCTATTATCTAGTGCCAATAATTTTACAGTAGAACTGAACTAGCTCTATGACCTAGTACAAATAATTTTACACTAGAGTTGAACTAGCTCTATAACCTAGTGCAAATCATTTTACACTATAGTTGAACTAGCTGTATAACCTAGTAGAAATAATTTTACACCAGAATTGAACTAGCTTTATAACCTAGTACAAATAATTTTACACTAGCGCTGAACTAGGTCTATAACCTAGTACAAATCATTTTCCACTATAGTTGAACTAGCTCTATTATCTAGTACAAATAATTTTACACTAGAATTGAACTAGCTCTATAACCTAGTACAAATTATTTTACACTAGAGTTTAACTAGCGCTATGACCTAGTACAGATAATTTTAGACTAGAGTTGAACTACATCTATAACCTAGTAAAAATAATTTGAAACTAGAGTTGAACTTGCTCTATAACCTAGTACGAAAAATTTTACACTAGAATTGAACTAGCTGTATAACCTAGTACATATAATTTTACACTAGCGTTGAACTAGCTCTATAACCTAGTAAAACTCATTTTACACTATAGTTGAACTAGGTCTATAACCTAGTACTAATAATTTTACACTAGAATTTAACTAGCTCTATAACCTAGTACAAAAATTTTTACACTAGAGTTGAACTAGCTCTATAACCTAGAACGAATAATTTTACACTAGAAATTAACTAGCTCTATAACCTAGTACACATAATTTTACACTACCATTGTACTCGGGTTATAACCTAGTACAAATCATTTTACACTAGAGTTGAACTAGCTCTATAACCTAGTATAAATAATTTTAAACTAGAGTTGAACTAGCTCTATAACCTAGTACAAATAATTTTACACTAGAGTTGAACTAGCTCTATAACCTAGTACAAATAATTTTACACTAGAGTTGAACTAGCTCTATGACCTAGTACAAAGAATTTTACACTAGAGT
>NC_057807.1:417156629-417161986 GCF_018294505.1 Triticum aestivum
TTATCTAGTACAAATAATTTTACACTAGAATTGAACTAGCTCTATAACCTAGTAAAAATCATTCTACACATGAGTTGAAATAGCTCTATGACCTAACAAACATAATTTTAGACTAGACTTGAACTACCTCTATAACCTAGTACAAATAATTTTAAACTAGAGTTGAACTAGCTCTATAACCTAGTACAAAAATTTTTACACTAGAGTTGAACTAGATCTATGATCTAGTACAAATAATTTTACACTAGAGTTGAACTAGCTCTATAACCTAGTACAAATCATTTTACACTATAGTTGAACTAGCTCTATAACCTAGTACAAATAATTTTACATTAGAATTGAACTAGCTCTTTTACCAACCACAAATAATTTTACACTAGAGTTGAACTAGCTCTATAACATAGTACAAATAATTTTACACCAGAGTTGATGTAGCTTTATAACCTAGTACAAATAATTTTACACTAGCGTTGAACTAGGTCTATAACCTAGTACAAATAATTTTCCACTATAGTTGAACTAGCTCTATTATCTAGTACAAATAATTTTACACTAGAATTTAACTAGCTCTATAACCTAGTACAAATCATTTTACACTAGAGTTGAACTAGCTCTATGACCTAGTACCGATAATTTTAGACTAGAGTTGAACTACATCTATAACCTAGTAAAAGTAATTTTAAACTAGAGTTGAACTTGCTCTATAACCTAGTACGAAAAATTTTACACTGGAATTGAACTAGCTCTATAACCTAGTACAAATAATTTTACACTAGAGTTGAACTAGCTCTATAACCTATAGTAAAACTCATTTTACACTATAGTTGAACTAGGTCTATAACCTAGTACAAATAATTTTACACTAGAATTTAACTAGCTCTATAACCTAGTACAAAGAATTTTACACTAGGGTTGAACTAGCTCTATAACCTAGAACGAATAATTTTACACTAGAAATGAACTAACTCTATAACCTAGTACACATAATTTTACACTACCATTGTACTCGGGTTATAACCTAGTACAAATCTTTTTACAGTAGAGTTGAACTACCTCTATAACCTAGTATAAATAATTTTAAACTAGAGTCGAACTAGCTCTATAACCTAATACAAATAATTTTACACTAGAGTTGAACTAGCTCTATAACCTAGTACAAATTATTTTACACTAGAGTTGAACTAACTCTATGACCTAGTACATACAATTTTAAACTAGAGTTGAAGTAGCTCTATAACCTAGTACAAATAATTTTAAACTAGAGTTGAACTATCTCTATAACCTAGTACAAATAATTTTACACTAGAGTTGAACTAGCTCTAGGACCTAGTACAAAGAAATTTACACTAGAGTTGAAATAGCTCTATAACCTAGTATAAATAATTTTACATTAGATTTGAACTAACTCTATAACCTAGTACAAATAATTTTAAACTAGAGTTGAACTAGCTCTATAACCTAGTACAAAAAAATTTACACTAGAGCTGAACTCGCTATATAACCCAGTACAAAAAAGTTTACACTAGAGTTGAACTAGCTCTATAACCTAGTATAAATCATTTTACACTATAGTTGAACTAGCTCTATAACCTAGTATAAATAATTTTACACTAGAGTTGAACTATCTCTATAACCTAGTACAAATCATTTTAAACTATAGTTGAACTAGCTCTATAACCTAGTACAAATAATTTTACACTACAATTGAACTAGGTCCATAACCTAGTACAAATAATTTTACACTAGAGTTGAACTTGCTCTATAAGCTAGTACAAATAATTTTACACTAGAAATGAACTAGCTCTATAACCTAGTACACATAAGTTTACACTAGCATTGTACTAGGGCTATAACCTAGTACAAATCATTTTACACTAGAGTTGAACTAGCTCTATGACCTAGTACACATAATTTTAGACTAGAGTTGAACTACCTCTATAACCTAGTACAAATAATTTTAAATTAGAGTTGAACTAGCTCTATAACCTAGTACAAAAAAATTTACACTAGAGTTAAAATCGCTATATAACCCAGTACAAATAATTTTATACTAGAGTTGAACTAGCTCTATAACCTAGTACAAATCATTTTACACCATAGTTGAACTAGCTCTATAACCTAGTATAAATAGTTTTACACTAGATTTGAACTAGCTCTATAACCTAGTACAAATCATTTTAAACTATAGCTGAACTAGCTCTATAACCTACTACAAATAATTTTACACTAGAATTGAACTAGGTCCATAACCTAGTACAAATAATTTTACACTAGAGTTGAACTAGCTCTATTAGCTAGTACAAATAATTTTACCT
This sequence comes from Triticum aestivum, assembly GCF_018294505.1. Lineage (NCBI taxonomy): Eukaryota > Viridiplantae > Streptophyta > Magnoliopsida > Poales > Poaceae > Triticum > Triticum aestivum. Next base: position 417,158,945 of record NC_057807.1, read on the forward strand.
TGAAATGAACTAGCTCTATAACCTAGTACACATAAGTTTACACTAGCATTGTACTAGGGCTATAACCTAGTACAAATCATTTTACACTTGAGTTGAACTAGCTCTATGACCTAGTGCATACAATTTTAGACTAGAGTTGAACTAGCTCTATAACCTAGTACAAATAATTTTAAACTAGAGTTGAACTAGCTCTATAACCTAGTACAAATAATTTTACACTAGAGTTGAACTTGCTCTATGACCTAGTACAAATCATTTTACACTATAGTTGAACTAGCTCTATAACCTAGTATAAATAATTTCACATTAGAATTGAACTAGCTCTATTACCCAGTACAAATAATTTTGCACTAGAGTTGAACTCGCTCTATAACCTAGAACAAATAATTTTACACTAGAAATGAACTAGCTCTATTATCTAGTACAAATAATTTTACACTAGAACTGAACTAGCTCTATAACCTAGTACAAATCATTTTACACTAGAGTTGAACTTGCTCTATGACCTAGTACAAATAATTTTACACTAGAGTTGAACTAGCTCTATAACCTAGTTCAAATCAATTAACACTATAGTTGAACTAGCTATATAACCTAGTACAAATAATTTTACACTAGAATTGAACTAGCTTTATAACCTAGTATAAATAATTTTACACTAGCGTTGAACTAGGTCTATAACCTAGTACAAATCATTTTCCACTATAGTTGAACTAGCTCTATAACCTAGTACAGATAATTTTACCCTAGAGTTGAACTAGCTCTATAACCTAGTACAAATAATTTTACACTAGAAATGAACTGGCTCTATAACCTAGTACACATAATTTTACACTACCATTATACTCGGGCTATAACCTAGTACAAATAATTTTACACTACCATTATACTCGGGCTATAACCTAGTACAAATCATTTTACACTATAGTTGAACTAGCTGTATAACCTACTACAAATAATTTTACACTAGAATTGAACTAGCTCTATATCCTAGTGCAAATCATTTTACAGTAGAGTAGAACGAGCTCTATAAACTATTACAAATAATTTTGGATTAAAGTTGAACTTGCTCTATAACCTAGTACAAACAGTTTTACCATAGAGTTGAATTAGCTCTATAACCTAGTTCAAATAATTTTACACTAGAGTTGAACTTGCTCTACATATTAGTACAAGTAAGTTCACACTAGTGTTGAACTAGCTCTATAACCTAAGACAAATATTTTTACACTAGAGTTGAACTAGCTCTATAACCTAGTACATATTATTTTACACTAGACTTGAACTAGCTCCATAACCTAGTACACATTATTTTACATTAGCGTTGAACTAGGGCTATAAGCTAGTACAAATCATTTTACACTATAGTTGAACTAACTCTATAACCTAGTACAAATAATTTTACACTAGAGTTGAACTAGCTCTATAACCTAGTAAAACTCATTTTACACTATAGTTGAACTAGGTCTATAACCTAGTACAAATAATTTTACACTAGAATTTAACTAGCTCTATAACCTAGTACAAATAATTTTACACCAAAGTTGAACTAGCTCTATAACCTAGAATGAATAATTTTACACTAGAAATGAACTAGCTCTATAACCTAGTACACATAATTTTACACTACCATTGTACTCGGGTTATGACCTAGTACAAATCATTTTACACTAGAGTTGAACTAGCTCTATAACCTAGTATAAATAATTTTAAACTAGAGTTGAACTAGCTCTATAACCTAGTACAAATAATCTTACACTAGAGTTGAACTAGCTCTATAACCTAGTAGAAATAATTTTACACTAGAGTTGAACTAGCTCTATGACCTAGTACATACAATTTTAAACTAGAGGTTATCTAGCTCTATAACCTAGTACAAATAATTTTAAACTAGAGTTGAACTAGCTCTATAACCTAGTACAAATAATTTTACACTAGAGTTGAACTAGCTCTATGACTAGTACAAAGAATTTTACACTAGAGTTAAAATAGCTCTATAACCTAGTATAAACAACTTTACACTAGAGTTGAACTAGCTCTATAACCTAGTGCAAATCATTTTAATATAGTTGAACTAGCTCTATAACCTAGTACAAATAATTTTACACTAGAATTGAACAAGGTCCATAACCTAGTACAAATAATTTTACACTAGAGTTGAACTAGCTCTATAAGCTAGTACAAATAATTTTACACTAGAAATGAACTTGCTCTATAACCTAGTACACATAAGTTTACACTAGCATTGTACTAGGGCTATAACCTAGTACAAATCATTTTACACTAGAGTTGAACTAGCTCTATGACCTAGTACATACAATTTTAGACTAGAGTTGAACTAGCTCTATAACCTAGTACAAATAATTTTAAACTAGAGTTGAACTAGCTCTATAACCTAGTAAAAATAATTTTACACTAGATTTGAACTTGCTCTATGACCTAGTACAAATAATTTTACACTAGAGTTGAACTAGCTCTACAACCTAGTACAAATCATTTTACACTAGAGTTGAACTAGATCTATGACCTAGTACACATAATTTTAGACTAGAGTTGAACTACCTCTATAACCTAGTACAAATAATTTTAAACTAGAGTTCAACTAGGTCTATAACCTAGTACAAAAAAATTAGACTAGAGTTGAACTCGCTATATAACCCAGTACAAATAATTTTACACTAGAGTTGAACTAGCTCTATAAGCTAGTACAAATCATTTTACACCATAGTTGAACTAGCTCTATAACCTAGTATAAATAGTTTTACACTAGAGTTGAACTAGCTCTATAACCTAGTACAAATCATTTTAAACTATAGCTGAACTAGCTCTATAACCTATTACAAATAATTTTACACTAGAATTGAACTAGGTCCATAACCTAGTACAAATAATTTTACACTAGAGTTGAACTAGCTCTATTAGCTAGTACAAATAATTTTACACTAGAAATGAACTAGCTCTATAACCTAGTACACATAAGTTTACACTAGCATTGTACTAGGGCTATAACCTAGTACAAATCATTTTACACTAGTGTTGAAC
>NC_057807.1:417162264-417163158 GCF_018294505.1 Triticum aestivum
ATAACCTAGTACAAATAATTTTAAACAAGAGTTCAACTAGGTCTATAACCTAGTACAAAAAAATTTAGACTACAGTTGAACTCGCTATATAACCCAGTACAAATAATTTTACACTAGAGTTGAACTAGCTCTATAACCTAGTACAAATCATTTTACACCATAGTTGAACTAGCTCTATAACCTAGTACAAATAATTTTAAACTAGAGTTGAACTAGCTCTATAACCTAGTACAAATAATTTTACACTAGAGTTGAACTTGCTCTATGACCTAGTACAAATAATTTTACACTAGAGTTGAACTAGCTCTATAACCTAGTACAAATCATTTTACACTATAGTTGAACTAGCTTTATAACCTAGTATAAATAATTTCACATTAGAATTGAACTAGCTCTATTACCCAGTACAAATAATTTTGCACTAGAGTTGAACTAGCTCTATAACCTAGAACAAATAATTTTACACTAGAAATGAACTAGCTCTATTATCTAGTACAAATAATTTTACACTAGAACTGAACTAGCTCTATAACCTAGTACAAATCATTTTACACTAGAGTTGAAGTAGCTCTATAACCTAGTACAAATAATTTTAAACTAGAATTGAACTAGCTCTATAACCTAGTACGAATAATTTTACACTAGAGTTGAACTAGCTCTATAACCTAGTTCAAATCAATTAACACTATAGTTGAACTAGCTCTATAACCTAGTACAAATAATTTTACACTAGCGTTGAACTAGGTCTATAACCTAGTACAAATCATTTTCCACTATAGTTGAACTAGCTCTATTATCTAGTACAAATAATTTTACACTAGAGTTGAACTAGCTATATAACCTAGCACAAATAATTTTACACTACAATTTAACTAGCTCTATAACCTAGTACAG
>NC_057807.1:417163337-417165081 GCF_018294505.1 Triticum aestivum
AGTTTAACTAGCTCTATAACCTAGTACAAATAATTTTACACTACAAATGAACTAGCTCTATAACCTAGTACACATAATTTTACACTACCATTATACTCGGGCTATAACCTAGTACAAATCATTTTACACTATAGTTAAACTAGCTCTATAACCTACTACAAATAATTTTACACTAGAATTGAACTAGCTCTATATCCTAGTGCAAATCATTTTTACAGTAGAGTAGAATGAGCTCTATAAACTATTACAAATAATTTTAGATTAGAGTTGAACTTGCTCTATAACCTAGTACAAACAGTTTTACCATAGAGTTGAATTAGCTCTATAACCTAGTTCAAATAATTTTACACTAGAGTTGAACTTGCTCTATATATTAGTACAAGTAATTTCACACTAGTGTTGAACTAGCTCTATAACCTAAGACAAATATTTTTACACTAGAGTTGAACTAGCTCTATAACCTAGTACATATTATTTTACACTAGACTTGAACTAGCTCCATAACCTAGTACACATAATTTTACATTAGCGTTGAACTAGGGCTATAAGATAGTACAAATCATTTTACACTATAGTTGAACTAACTCTATAACCTAGTACAAATAATTTTACACTAATATTGTACTAGCTCTATAAGCTAGTACAAATCAGTTTATACTAGAGTTGAACTAGCTCCATAACCTAGTATAAATAATTTTACACTTGAAATGAACTAGCTCTATAACCTGGTACATAATTTTGTACTCACGTCGAACTAGGTCTATAAGCTAGTACACATCATTTTCCACTATAGTTGAACTAGCTCTATTATCTAGTATAAATAAGTTTGCACGAGAATTGAACTAGCTCTATAACCTAGTACAAATCATTCTACACTAGAGTTGAACTAGCTCTATGACCTAGTACACATAATTTTAGACTAGAGTTGAACTACCTCAATAACCTAGTACAAATAATTTTAAACTAGAGTTGAACTAGCTCTATAACCTAGTACAAATAATTTTACACTAGAGTTGAACTAGCTCTATAACCTAGTACAAATAATTTTAAACTAGAGTTGAACTAGCTCTATAACCTAGTACAAATAATTTTACACTAGAGTTGAACTTGCTCTATGACCTAGTACAAATAATTTTACACTAGAGTTGAACTAGCTCTATAACCTAGTACAAATCATTTTACACTATAGTTGAACTAGCTTTATAACCTAGTATAAATAATTTCACATTAGAATTGAACTAGCTCTATTACCCAGTACAAATAATTTTACACTAGAGTTGAACTAGCTCTATAACCTAGTACAAATAATTTTACACTAGAAATGAACTAGCTCTATTATCTAGTACAAATAATTTTACACTAGAACTGAACTAGCTCTATAACCTAGTACAAATCATTTTACACTAGAGTTGAAGTAGCTCTATAACCTAGTACAAATAATTTTAAACTAGAATTGAACTAGCTCTATAACCTAGTACGAATAATTTTACACTAGAGTTGAACTAGCTCTATAACCTAGTTCAAATCAATTAACACTATAGTTGAACTAGCTCTATAACCTAGTACAAATAATTTTACACTAGCGTTGAACTAGGTCTATAACCTAGTACAAATCATTTTCCACTATAGTTGAACTAGCTCTATTATCTAGTACAAATAATTTTACACTAGAGTTGAACTAGCTATATAACCTAGCACAAATAATTTTACACTACAATTTAACTAGCTCTATAACCTAGTACAG
>NC_057807.1:417165091-417165633 GCF_018294505.1 Triticum aestivum
ATTACCCAGTACAAATAATTTTGCACTAGAGTTGAACTAGCTCTATAACCTAGAACAAATAATTTTACACTAGAAATGAACTAGCTCTATTATCTAGTACAAATAATTTTACACTAGAACTGAACTAGCTCTATAACCTAGTACAAATCATTTTACACTAGAGTTGAACTAGCTCTATAACCTAGTACAAATAATTTTAAACTAGAATTAAACTAGCTCTATAACCTAGTACAAATAATTTTACACTAGAGTTGAACTAGCTCTATAACCTAGTTCAAATCAATTAACACTATAGTTGAACTAGCTCTATAACCTAGTACAAATAATTTTACACTAGAATTGAACTAGCTTTATAACCTAGTACAAATAATTTTACACTAGCGTTGAACTAGGTCTATAACCTAGTACAAATCATTTTCCACTATAGTTGAACTAGCTCTATTATCTAGTACAAATAATTTTACACTAGAGTTGAACTAGCTATATAACCTAGCACAAATAATTTTACACTACAATTTAACTAGCTCTATAACCTAGTACAG
>NC_057807.1:417165697-417166361 GCF_018294505.1 Triticum aestivum
TAGAGTTGAACTAGTTCTATAACCTAGTACAAATAATTTTACACTAGAAATGAACTAGCTCTATTATCTAGTGCAAATAATTTTACACTAGAATTGAACTAGCTCTATAACCTAGTACAAATAATTTTACACTAGAGTTGAACTAGCTCTATAACCTAGTGCAAATCATTTTACACTATAGTTGAACTAGCTCTATAACCTAGTACAAATAATTTTACACTAGAATTGAACTAGCTCTATAACCTAGTACAAATAATTTTACACTAGAGTTGAACTAGCTCTATGACCTAGTACAGATAATTTTAGACTAGAGTTGACCTGCATCTATAACCTAGTAAAAATAATTTTAAACTAGAGTTGAACTTGCTCTATAACCTAGTACGAAAACTTTTACACTAGAATTGAACTAGCTCTATAACCTAGTACAAATAATTTTACACTAGAGTTGAACTAGCTCTATAACCTAGTAAAACTCATTTTACACTAGAGTTGAACTAGATCTATGACCTAGTACACATAATTTTAGACTAGAGTTGAACTACCTCCATAACCTAGTACAAATAATTTTAAACAAGAGTTCAACTAGGTCTATAACCTAGTACAAAAAAATTTAGACTACAGTTGAACTCGCTATATAACCCAGTACAAATAATTTTACACTAGA
>NC_057807.1:417167368-417168331 GCF_018294505.1 Triticum aestivum
AGTTTATACTAGAGTTGAACTAGCTCCATAACCTAGTATAAATAATTTTACACTTGAAATGAACTAGCTCTATAACCTGGTACATAATTTTACACTCGCGTCGAACTAGGTCTATAAGCTAGTACAAATCATTTTCCACTATAGTTGAACTAGCTCTATTATCTAGTACAAATAAGTTTGCACCAGAATTGAACTAGCTCTATAACCTAGTACAAATCATTCTACACTAGAGTTGAACTAGCTCTATGACCTACTACACATAATTTTAGACTAGAGTTGAACTACCTCAATAACCTAGTACAAATAATTTTAAACTAGAGTTGACCTAGCTCTATAACCTAGTACAAATAATTTTACACTAGAGTTGAACTAGCTCTATGATCTAGTACAAATAATTTTACACTAGAGTTGAACTAGCTCTATAACGTAGTACAAATCATTTTACACTATAGTTGAACTAGCTCTATAACCTAGTACAAATAATTTTACATTAGAATTGAACTAGCTCTATTACCTAGTACAAATAATTTTACACTAGAGTTGAACTAGTTCTATAACCTAGTACAAATAATTTTACACTAGAATTGAACTAGCTCTCTAACCTAGTACAAATAATTTTACACTAGAGTTGAACTAGCTCTATAACCTAGTGCAAATCATTTTACACTATAGTTGAACTAGCTCTATAACCTAGTACAAATAATTTTACACTAGAATTGAACTAGCTCTATAATCTAGTACAAATAATTTTACACTAGAGTTGAACTAGCTCTATGACCTAGTACAGATAATTTTAGACTAGAGTTGACCTGCATCTATAACCTAGTAAAAACAATTTTAAACTAGAGTTGAACTTACTCTATAACCTAGTACGAAAACTTTTACACTAGAATTGAACTAGCTCTATAACCTAGTACAAATAATTTTACACTAGAGTTGAACTAGCTCTATAACCTAGTAAAA
>NC_057807.1:417168341-417169796 GCF_018294505.1 Triticum aestivum
AGTTTATACTAGAGTTGAACTAGCTCCATAACCTAGTATAAATAATTTTACACTTGAAATGAACTAGCTCTATAACCTGGTACATAATTTTACACTCGCGTCGAACTAGGTCTATAAGCTAGTACAAATCATTTTCCACTATAGTTGAACTAGCTCTATTATCTAGTACAAATAAGTTTGCACCAGAATTGAACTAGCTCTATAACCTAGTACAAATCATTCTACACTAGAGTTGAACTAGCTCTATGACCTACTACACATAATTTTAGACTAGAGTTGAACTACCTCAATAACCTAGTACAAATAATTTTAAACTAGAGTTGACCTAGCTCTATAACCTAGTACAAATAATTTTACACTAGAGTTGAACTAGCTCTATGATCTAGTACAAATAATTTTACACTAGAGTTGAACTAGCTCTATAACGTAGTACAAATCATTTTACACTATAGTTGAACTAGCTCTATAACCTAGTACAAATAATTTTACACTAGAATTGAACTAGCTCTATAATCTAGTACAAATAATTTTACACTAGAGTTGAACTAGCTCTATGACCTAGTACAGATAATTTTAGACTAGAGTTGACCTGCATCTATAACCTAGTAAAAACAATTTTAAACTAGAGTTGAACTTACTCTATAACCTAGTACGAAAACTTTTACACTAGAATTGAACTAGCTCTATAACCTAGTACAAATAATTTTACACTAGAGTTGAACTAGCTCTATAACCTAGTAAAACTCATTTTACACTAGAGTTGAACTAGGTCTATAACCTAGTACTAATAATTTTACACTAGAATTTAACTAGCTCTATAACCTAGTACAAATAATTTTACACTAGAGTTGAACTAGCTCTATAACCTAGAACGAATAATTTTACACTAGAAATGAACTAGCTCTATAACCTAGTACACATGATTTTACACTACCATTGTACTCGGGTTATAACCTAGTACAAATCATTTTACACTTGAGTTGAACTAGCTCAATAACCTAGTATAAATAATTTTAAATTAGAGTTGAACTAGCTCTATAACCTAGTACAAACAATTTTACACTAGAGTTGAACTAGCTCTATAACCTAGTACAAATAATTTTACAGTAGAGTTGAACTAGGTCTATAACCTAGTACAAATCATTTTAAACTAGAGTTGAACTAGCTCTATAACCTAGTACAAATAATTTTACACTAGATTCGAACTTGCTCTATGACCTAGTACAAAAATTTTTACACTAGAGTTGAACTAGCTCTACAACCAAGTACAAATCATTTTACACTAGAGTTGAACTAGATCTATGACCTAGTACACATAATTTTAGACTAGAGTTGAACTACCTCTATAACCTAGTACAAATAATTTTAAACTAGAGTTCAACTAGGTCTATAACCTAGTACAAAAAAATTTAGACTAGAGTTGAACTCGCTATATAACCCAGTACAAATAATTTT
>NC_057807.1:417171581-417173134 GCF_018294505.1 Triticum aestivum
TATAACCTAGTACAAATAATTTTACACTAGCGTTGAACTAGGTCTATAACCTAGTACAAATCATTTTCCACTATAGTTGAACTAGCTCTATTATCTAGTACAAATAATTTTACACTAGAGTTGAACTAGCTATATAACCTAGCACAAATAATTTTACACTACAATTTAACTAGCTCTATAACCTAGTACAGATAATTTTACCCTAGAGTTGAACTAGCTCTATAACCTAGTACAAATAATTTTACACTACAAATGAACTAGCTCTATAACCTAGTACACATAATTTTACACTACCATTATACTCGGGCTATAACCTAGTACAAATCATTTCACATTAGAATTGAACTAGCTCTATATCCTAGTGCAAATCATTTTACAGTAGAGTAGAATGAGCTCTATAAACTATTACAAATAATTTTAGATTAGAGTTGAACTTGCTCTATAACCTAGTACAAACAGTTTTACCATAGAGTTGAATTAGCTCTATAACCTTGTTCAAATAATTTTACACTAGAGTTGAACTTGCTCTATATATTAGTACAAGTAATTTCACACTAGTGTTGAACTAGCTCTATAACCTAAGACAAATATTTTTACACTAGAGTTGAACTAGCTCTATAACCTAGTACATATTATTTTACACTAGACTTGAACTAGCTCCATAACCTAGTACACATAATTTTACATTAGCGTTGAACTAGGGCTATAAGATAGTACAAATCATTTTACACTATAGTTGAACTAACTCTATAACCTAGTACAAATAATTTTACACTAATATTGTACTAGCTCTATAAGCTAGTACAAATTAGTTTATACTAGAGTTGAACTAGCTCCATAACCTAGTATAAATAATTTTACACTTGAAATGAACTAGCTCTATAACCTGGTACATAATTTTACACTCGCGTCGAACTAGGTCTATAAGCTAGTACAAATCATTTTCCACTATAGTTGAACTAGCTCTATTATCTAGTACAAATAAGTTTGCACCAGAATTGAACTAGCTCTATAACCTAGTACAAATCATTCTACACTAGAGTTGAACTAGCTCTATGACCTACTACACATAATTTTAGACTAGAGTTGAACTACCTCAATAACCTAGTACAAATAATTTTAAACTAGAGTTGACCTAGCTCTATAACCTAGTACAAATAATTTTACACTAGAGTTGAACTAGCTCTATGATCTAGTACAAATAATTTTACACTAGAGTTGAACTAGCTCTATAACGTAGTACAAATCATTTTACACTATAGTTGAACTAGCTCTATAACCTAGTACAAATAATTTTACACTAGAATTGAACTAGCTCTATAATCTAGTACAAATAATTTTACACTAGAGTTGAACTAGCTCTATGACCTAGTACAGATAATTTTAGACTAGAGTTGACCTGCATCTATAACCTAGTAAAAACAATTTTAAACTAGAGTTGAACTTACTCTATAACCTAGTACGAAAACTTTTACACTAGAATTGAACTAGCTCTATAACCTAGTACAAATAATTTTACACTAGAGTTGAACTAGCTCTATAACCTAGTAAAA
>NC_057807.1:417173620-417176360 GCF_018294505.1 Triticum aestivum
AGTACAAATCATTTTACACTAGAGTTGAACTAGATCTATGACCTAGTACACATAATTTTAGACTAGAGTTGAACTACCTCTATAACCTAGTACAAATAATTTTAAACTAGAGTTCAACTAGGTCTATAACCTAGTACAAAAAAATTTAGACTAGAGTTGAACTCGCTATATAACCCAGTACAAATAATTTTACACTAGAGTTGAACTAGCTCTATAACCTAGTACAAATCATTTTACACCATAGTTGAACTAGCTCTATAACCTAGTATAAATAGTTTTACACTAGAGTTGAACTAGCTCTATAACCTAGTACAAATAATTTTAAACTATAGCTGAACTAGCTCTATAACCTATTACAAATAATTTTACACTAGAATTGAACTAGGTCCATAACCTAGTACAAATAATTTTACACTAGAGTTGAACTAGCTCTATTAGCTAGTACAAATAATTTTACACTAGAAATGAACTAGCTCTATAACCTAGTACACATAAGTTTACACTAGCATTGTACTAGGGCTCTAACCTAGTACAAATCATTTTACACTAGAGTTGAACTAGCTCTATGACCTAGTACATACAATTTTAGACTAGAGTTGAACTAGCTCTATAACCTAGTACAAATAATTTTAAACTAGAGTTGAACTAGCTCTATAACCTAGTACAAATAATTTTACACTAGAGTTGAACTTGCTCTATGACCTAGTACAAATAATTTAACACTAGAGTTGAACTAGCTCTATAACCTAGTACAAATCATTTTACACTATAGTTGAACAAGCTTTATAACCTAGTATAAATAATTTCACATTAGAATTGAACTAGCTCTATTACCCAGTACAAATAATTTTGCACTAGAGTTGAACTAGCTCTATAACCTAGAACAAATAATTTTACACTAGAAATGAACTAGCTATATTATCTAGTACAAATAATTTTACACTAGAACTGAACTAGCTCTATAACCTAGTACAAATCATTTTACACTAGAGTTGAACTAGCTCTATAACCTAGTACAAATAATTTTAAACTAGAATTGAACTAGCTCTATAACCTAGTACAAATAATTTTACACTAGAGTTGAACTAGCTCTATAACCTAGTTCAAATCAATTAACACTATAGTTGAACTAGCTCTATAACCTAGTACAAATAATTTTACACTAGAATTGAACTAGCTTTATAACCTAGCACAAATAATTTTACACTAGCGTTGAACTAGGTCTATAACCTAGTACAAATCATTTTCCACTATAGTTGAACTAGCTCTATTATCTAGTACAAATAATTTTACACTAGAGTTGAACTAGCTATATAACCTAGCACAAATAATTTTACACTACAATTTAACTAGCTCTATAACCTAGTACAGATAATTTTACCCTAGACTTGAACTAGCTCTATAACCTAGTACAAATAATTTTACACTCGAAATGAACTAGCTCTATAACCTAGTACACATAATTTTACACTACCATTATACTCGGGCTATAACCTAGTACAAATCATTTTACACTATAGTTAAACTAGCTCTATAACCTACTACAAATAATTTTACACTAGAATTGAACTAGCTCTATATCCTAGTGCAAATCATTTTACAGTAGAGTAGAATGAGCTCTATAAACTATTACAAATAATTTTAGATTAGAGTTGAACTTGCTCTATAACCTAGTACAAACAGTTTTACCATAGAGTTGAATTAGCTCTATAACCTAGTTCAAATAATTTTACACTAGAGCGGAACTTGCTCTATATATTAGTACAAGTAATTTCACACTAGTGTTGAACTAGCTCTATAACCTAAGACAAATATTTTTACACTAGAGTTGAACTAGCTCTATAACCTAGTACATATTATTTTACACTAGACTTGAATTAGATCCATAACCTAGTACACATAATTTTACATTAGCGTTGAACTAGGGCTATAAGATAGTACAAATCATTTTACACTATAGTTGAACTAACTCTATAACCTAGTACAAATAATTTTACACTAATATTGTACTAGCTCTATAAGCTAGTACAAATCAGTTTATACTAGAGTTGAACTAGCTCCATAACCTAGTATAAATAATTTTACACTTGAAATGAACTAGCTCTATAACCTGGTACATAATTTTACACTCGCGTCGAACTAGGTCTATAAGCTAGTACAAATCATTTTCCACTATAGTTGAACTAGCTCTATTATCTAGTACAAATAAGTTTGCACCAGAATTGAACTAGCTCTATAACCTAGTACAAATCATTCTACACTAGAGTTGAACTAGCTCTATGACCTAGTACACATAATTTTAGACTAGAGTTGAACTACCTCAATAACCTAGTACAAATAATTTTAAACTAGAGTTGAACTAGCTCTATAACCTAGTACAAATAATTTTACACTAGAGTTGAACTAGCTCTATGATCTAGTACAAATAATTTTACACTAGAGTTGAACTAGCTCTATAACCTAGTACAAATCATTTTACACTATAGTTGAACTAGCTCTATAACCTAGTACAAATAATTTTACATTAGAATTGAACTAGCTCTATTACCTAGTACAAATAATTTTACACTAGAGTTGAACTAGTTCTATAACCTAGTACAAATAATTTTACACTAGAAATGAACTAGCTCTATTATCTAGTGCAAATAATTTTACACTAGAATTGAACTAGCTCTATAACCTAGTACAAATAATTTTACACTAGAGTTGAACTAGCTCTATAACCTAGTGCAAATCATTT
>NC_057807.1:417176464-417177224 GCF_018294505.1 Triticum aestivum
GATAATTTTAGACTAGAGTTGACCTGCATCTATAACCTAGTAAAAATAATTTTAAACTAGAGTTGAACTTGCTCTATAACCTAGTACGAAAACTTTTACACTAGAATTGAACTAGCTCTATAACCTAGTACAAATAATTTTACACTAGAGTTGAACTAGCTCTATAACCTAGTAAAACTCATTTTACACTATAGTTGAACTAGGTCTATAACCTAGTACTAATAATTTTACACTAGAATTTAACTAGCTCTATAACCTAGTACAAATAATTTTACACTAGAATTGAAGTATCTCTATAACCTAGAACGAATAATTTTACACTAGAAATGAACTAGCTCTATAACCTAGTACACATGATTTTACACTACCATTGTACTCGGGTTATAACCTAGTACAAATCATTTTACACTTGAGTTGAACTAGCTCAATAACCTAGTATAAATAATTTTAAACTAGAGTTGAACTAGCTCTATAACCTAGTACAAATAATTTTACACTAGAGTTGAACTAGCTCTATAACCTAGTACAAATAATTTTACACTAGAGTTGAACTAGGTCTATAACCTAGTACAAATCATTTTAAAATAGAGTTGAACTAGCTCTATAACCTAGTACAAATAATTTTAAACTAGAGTTGACTAGGTCTATAACCTAGTACAAATAATTTTACACTAGAGTTGAACTAGCTCTATGACCTAGTACAAAGAATTTTACACTAGAGTTGAACTAGCTCTATAACCTAGTATAAATAATTTTACAC
>NC_057807.1:417177386-417202516 GCF_018294505.1 Triticum aestivum
TACTAAAAATCATTTTCCACTATAGTTGAACTAGCTCTAATATCTAGTACAAATAATTTTACACTAGAATTGAACTAGCTCTATAACCTAGTAAAAATCATTCTACACTTGAGTTGAACTAGCTCTATGACCTAGTAAACATAATTTTAGACTAGAGTTGAACTACCTCTATAACCTAGTACAAATAATTTTAAACTAGAGATGAACTAGCTCTATAACCTAGTACAAAAAAAATTTACACTAGAGTTGAAATAGCTCTATGATCTAGTACAAATAATTTTACACTAGAGTTGAACTAGCTCTATAACCTAGTACAAATCATTTTACACTATAGTTGAACTAGCTCTATAACCTAGTACAAATAATTTTACATTAGAATTGAACTAGCTCTTTTACCTACCACAAATAATTTTACACTAGAGTTAAACTAGCTCTACAACCTAGTACAAATAATTTTATACCAGAATTGAAGTAGCTTTATAACCTAGTACAAATAATTTTACACTAGCGTTGAACTAGCTCTATATCCTAGTACAAATCATTTTACACTAGAGTTGAACTAGCTCTATAACCTAGTGCAAATAATTTTACACTAGAGTTGAACTAGCTCTATAACCTAGTACAAATAATTTTACACTAGAATTGAACTAGCTTTATGTCGGGGAAGCTGATCCACGAACACCTATGGGGACTGGCGGACCGGGCCCCTTTCAGTTCGGCGGGGGGCGGAGATCGCACGAAGAGCGGATCGAGGCGAAGCACGCGAGCAGTTTACCCAGCTTCGGAGCTCTCTGGAGAGATAATACTCCTACTGCTGCTTGTCTGATTGTATTGAGTTCCTGCTCGGGAGCGCTGAGTGCTACAGTACACCCGAGCTGCTAACGAGACTGAGCGTGAGTGTTTTTCTGGCCTTCCAACCCCCCTCTACGTTGCGCATGGGCCTCCTTTTATACGCACAAGGGGTCACCGACAGGTGGCAACGTAGACAAGGGTAAAAATGGAAAAAGAGGGGTGGTTCGTACAGCTACCCGTACAGTGCATCACCTAACCCTGACGGCTGGGGACAAAGGCATTAAATGCCCATCTGCGTCGCCCAAACAGTGCAAAAAAGGACCGTCAGGGACGCCACCGCTTGCCAGGATGGCAATCTTGTCAGCGTCGCATGCCACCGCGCACCGCTGGCTGCACAGCCTCTCGCCACGCGCGCCTGGAAAGGCCCCAGGGCAACACGTTGGTGGATGTGCTGGAGCATGGGTACAGAGTGGTCGCTTGCCGCGGCAAGCGCCTTGCCGCGGTCGTTGTCTTGTCGCGTCCGGAAGCTTGTTGCTCACCGGGCCTTGCCGGGACGCGTGGCGCGTCACGGCAAGTTCCTTGAGATGCCTTGGTTGGCCTTCCCGGCAAGCTCCTCTTGCCGGGGCCTTGTCTCCTTGGCTTGAATACTTTGTTCTTGAATGGCTCCAAAGGAACCACGGAGGACCTTGGCGGTCACCCGGCAAGCCTTGCCGCGGGGCGCTGCAACTGCTCGTGCACAAGTTTGGAATACTAGGGTACCCCTACTCTAGTACACCGACAGGAGCCCCCGGGCCTGGGCCACACACGGTGCCGAGCACTGTTGGGCCAGGCCCAAAACAGGGCACGGGCACGCGCGGCCTGGGTTACGCCGTATCTTACTCCATATCCACCGCGCCCTCCCCCAACGGCATGCGTCGAATGCGGCATTGTGGGAGAGATCGTGGGTGGTTTCTTTATTCGGAAGGTTGAAACGTCCGCCCCCTCCCTCTTTATAAGCAGGGAAAACAGGGGCAGTTAGCCCATCTCGCCGGTGGTTACTCCAATTTCACAAATCTCCGCCGCTCCCCCCCCTTCTTCCCGAAGCTGAAAGAGAGCAGCGCTCCGCCCCCCATTGCCACCAGCACCACCAACACCGTCTATCTCCCCCACCACCTCCGCCATGGCTCCGAAAGCCGGCAAGGGGAAGGGCGTGAAATCTGTCGAGGCGCAGCGGCTCGCGCGCTGCAAAAGGAGCGGGCCATCTTCCCCCCTCAGCTTGGCGCGAAGGAGCTGAGGGAGTACTACTACCTCTTTTGGTCGACGGAGACGCGAGCGCATCCGCGCACGAAGGTACTCCCGGCTGCCGCTTCGGAACTGGCTCCAGACGGGTAACCCTTCTCTGAATTTTTCTGTGACATCATGAACACCTACGGGTTCCGCCACCTTGACTTCACCCCCAACGTCGTTCTGACCATGGCAGTTTTCGCACATCTCTGCGAAAACTTTGTCGGAGTCCACCCAAACGTAGCTCTTTTTCGCCACTTCTTTATGCCCCGAGTCGAGAGAGGAGAGCCTCTTGCCGGCGGAATCGCCTGGATCTCAAGAGTCGGCAAGAAGGAAGCTTATCTGGAGGGAGAGCTCCGCAGCAAGTGGGAGGAATGGAGAGCAGAGTGGTGCTGGATTGTCGAGGAGAACCCACAGCCATTTACTGCCCTGCGCCAAGCCCCAATAGTGTGTGGCAATGATTGGAGCAACGTGGCCCCGGAAGACGACAGGCTGAAGATTGCCGTTACCCGGATCCTACGCCTCAGGCTTGCTGGGCTCACCGTAGGCGCCGTTGGCGCAGATTTTCTTCGCCCCCACATCGCCCCCTTGCAGGAGAGGAGGAGACCCGCCTGGGAGTTCCAGAACTCAGCGGATATCATGAGGCTGCGCCCGGGCCTCAACTTCAACTTCACTGTCCTGGAGCTGGACGCGATGCTCCTGGAGCTGTTCAAGCGCGATCCTCAACATCCATTCATGTTGCCGAGGGGTGTCGTCCTGTTGTGCAACAACTCCTTGCTCGACCGCATCCGTGCAATGATGCCGCTGTGCGACTCGCACAGAATTGTCCCAACTTGGCAAGAGCCGGCAGACGCTGTCATGCAGGAGTTCTTTGACAGCCTGGTAGAAGTGCCGGTCCGTGCCGATGAACAGAAGAGCCTCACCCGCGACACCACCGATGCGGAGATGCAGCGCATCGCCACCAGGCTGGAAGAGGCGGCGGCAGCAGCTGCCGCGGGCGAGTTCGGGTTCACCGTGGAGGAGGCAGAGGCGGCAAGCCTTGTCGAGCGAGAGGAGTTCACTGGCGAGGAAGAGCTTGCCGGGCCTGAAGCAGAGTCGAGTGAGCCCGGCGAGGGAGAACTTGTCGGGCCCGAACCCTCAGACAGCTTGCCGCAAGCGGAGCCCCCAGCTGCACCAAGAAGGTGTCTCCGCAAGGCCGGGGACGTAGCGGGGAGGCAAACGAGTCAATAGCCGCCGAGCCGCGCGACACGCTCTGCCGCGGCAAGTACTGTTGCCGCGGGAGCGCCTCACGCCGCTGCGGCAACTGGGGCGGGGTCTTCTCGGTCCACCGCTACTGCCCCTGCCAAGCGGGCAAGGGAACCTACTCCTCCGCCTCGTCGCACCGGAGGCGAGCCGGACTTTGATCTCTCCGCGCTCAACTCCGACGAGGAAGAAGAAGAGTAAGATTCTTCGCTGTTCTTGTAGTTCTTCAATTTGGTTGCTTTGTCTTGTATCTGACTTGCTTTACTCTGAACCTATTCCTTTTCAGGACGCTGGCCCAGAGAGCGGCGAAGAGAGCCAAGGCCCCAGTGATTGTCATCGAGGATCATCCCATTGCGACGGCAGGGGACATGTCCGAGACCACCTTGCCGGAGCCGGCAACTATTCCCCAAAGCAGCCCCCAGCGCAGCCCCCAGCGTAAGTATATGGTTTACTTCCTGCTGTCTGGTGCACATGGGTGCTCTTTGTTTGCAGATATCTGATTGCTGATTTGTGTAGGAGCAGAGCAGCCTCACCAAGAGTGCCTGGAAGCCACTCCCGAAGTGCCATCTACTTCGCCTATACCGCCAAGGGAGGATTCCCCGGCAAGGGAGCGTTCTCCGGCAAGGGACAGTTCTCTGGCAAGGGACAGCGCCAGCGACCCTTCGGTCGTTGAGACCACGACTGGAGGTCCTAGTACAGGTAAGCCAGTTGCTTGAAAACTTCCCTTTGGTTCTTCTTCTGATTTTCTTTTTTTCATATTTGCTTGACTCCTCTCCCTTCTCCGTTCATCAGATCCACCTGCCACGGATCCGATGGAAACCGAGGTCGTCGGCGAGGAGGGCGCGCGCGGCGACACCGACGACGCCGTTGCCTCCGAAGGAGACGCCAGCGCTGATGATCCCGCCGGCGAAGAGGCCGCCAAGGCTGGCGCCGCAGAAGCTGGCGAGGGATCCGGCGATCGCACTGACGGCCCCGAGGCCTCAGGAGCGCCAGGCGCTGCACCGACCGCCGATCCCTCCGCCGCTGCTGCAGAGCCAGGCTCCGAAGAGCCCCAGCCCGGCGCCTACTTGAAGGCCGGCGATGGCATCTTGATCAAGCTCCCCTGGGCGTCAAGCTCCAGGGCGCCGGTCGAAGGAGAGATTCTTGATGGAGAGGTGCTCGCCTCCGCTGGGCTGACGTTGGTCGACACGCCAAGCAGCAGCAGCGACGAGCCTGAGGAGGAGCGGCTGCTGTGGAAGCTGCTGTCGCTCTACCGCGCCCGACAAGCCAAGCTGGCATCCCGAGAAGCACTTGTCGCGAAGGCGGGAGTGGACATTGAGAAGCGGGTGGAGGAGCTCTGGGGTCTCAGACAGGAAGCCCTCCGGTCCCTGGCTGAGGAGCGGGAGCAACTTCTCGAGGAGCGTAAAGCCTTCCTCCTCGCGAAGGCTGAAGTTGAAGAGCAACAGCGGCTCGCTGCCGAGAAGCTGTCTGCGCAGGAAGGTGAGTTGGCGCAGCGGAAGGTGAACCTTGACAGCCACGAGGAGGAGCTTGTCGCGCGCGAGCAAGCAATTGGCGGGGCTCTCAAGGAAGCAAAGGATGCTGCCGTAGCTGCCGAGGCCGCCAACAAGGAGCTTGAGACGAGGGTGGCGCAGCTGGAGGCCGACCTCAAGGCGAGCAGCGAGGAGCTCGCTGCGCTCAAGCGTGAGCGCGAGAAGGACGCTGCCGCTCATGGTGAGCTGCAGGGTCTTCTTGCTGAGAGGAGCAAGGAGCTTGGCGCCGCCAAGGACTCCAATGCAGATCTCGAGTTGAAGATGGCTACTTTGACTCAGACGCTGGACGGCGCCAGGGAGCGGGAGGTGGCCTTGTCGGAGAAGATCAAGGCCGACGAGGCGCTGCTGGCGAGTGCTACTGCCGCCCAGGACGCTTTTAGGGAGACTATGGAACACTGGACCGAGGGTCTGGTGAATGTTGCCGCAGCCATCGACGGGGAGCTGGCGCAGCTGGGGATGGAGGATGTCGGGTACTCCTCCGATGAGCACCTCCAACCCAGCGCCAAGCTCAGCTTGTTCTTCAAAGGCGTGGCGACGGCACTCCAGCGACTCCGGGAGAAGATCCCAAAGCAGCTGGCCGACGAGTCACGCAAGATCTGCGTGGGAGTTCTTCAGAAGGTGCTGGTGAAGGTGGCCTTCCGCAACCCAGGCCTCAACCTCACCACCGTCCTCAGGTCCCTGCCTCCGGATGCTGATCTGGAAGCGCTCAAGGCCCTTGTCGCACCCATTGTGGACAAGGTGAGCGAGATCAAGAGGGTTGAGGGCGATCGCGTAGATTAGGCCGCCCGTTTTCTCTTTTTCTTGCCGCTGTTGGTCATGTTATGAGAACAATCTATTAGCGCTGCGACAAGTTATCTTGTAATATAACTCTATTTTGGGTAGAGATTACTGTGTTATTTCCTTTACTTGATTCCTTCCTTTGTATGTTTTTGCCCTACGCTTTTAGGGAACTTGTCAGCGCAGGCACCCTAGCCGCGAGCGCTGAGTGCGGGACATCAGCAGCCTGCTGGCGACACCGCTACCGACAAGAAACCTTGTCGCAACTAGTCGCAGCTCACTTAAGGTGTTGAGCGGACTCGAAACAAAGTAAGGGCGCAACTAGCTACGAGTTGGTTCCTCCGCGCACAGGTTTTCCATACAAAGCACGGTCGTTCGAGGAAGATAACTTAAAAATTTAAAACTGATTGCTCAAACTTTGGCAACTTAGCTTTTTTGTCGTTTGCTTTCCGGTAAGGGGAAACTCCCTTGAACGATGCCTGGTCCACACCATTATCTTCTCCTTTCCTCCCGGCAAACTTGTGTGCGAGGGAACCTTCCTTTCCTTTTTGATAAAAAGAAAGAAGAGAAAATAAAGATATGGAGCCTTACGGCTCGTTATTGCTTACCGGGGGTAGGCGCTGCACAAAGTGTCAGATAACTCATGCAAAGAAAGTAGAAAGCATGAAATTGACAAGATGTGCGGAGCACATGAGGTTTACTTATGCACGGGGTCTGCGCCTGACTTTGTACAAAGGATTACATGCAACATCGGCAATACTTGTACAAAAGGTGGTTGCCGGAACAGGTTCCGGCAACCGCGCCTTACGGGTAAAACTTATGAAGATGCTCAATGTTCCAGGAGTTGCTCACCGGAATGCCATCTTCGGTCTCAAGGCGGACAGCGCCAGGCCTCGTGACTCGTTTCACCCGGTAAGGGCCTTCCCACTTCGGCATCAACTTGTTGGAATTCTTGGCGGAATGAACGCATTGAAGAACAAGGTCGCCTTCCTCGAAACTTCTGGCATTAACTTTGCGGCTATGGTAGCGGTGCAAAGCTTGCTGGTATCGAGCAGCTCGTACAGCAGCCTGAAGACGGTCCTCCTCAAGGAGCAGCGCGTCATCTTGCCGCAGCTGCTCTTGCTCAAGCTCATCATAAGCGAGCACTCGAGGTGACCCGTATACGAGTTCCATGGGGAGAACTGCCTCTGCTCCATAGACTAGAGCGAAAGGTGTCTGGCCAGTGGCTCGATTTGGTGTCGTCCTGATCGACCAAAGAACCACCGGCAGCTCCTCAATCCAGTTCTTTCCGCACCTGTGCAGCCTGTCGAAAGTCCTGGTCTTGAGCCCGCGCAGCACTTCAGCATTTGCCCTCTCCGCTTGACCGTTGCTTCTTGGATGAGCAACAGAAGCGAAGCAGACCTTGGCGCCAAGATCTTGGACGTACTGCATGAAGGTGCGGCTCGTGAATTGTGTGCCGTTGTCGGTGATGATCCTGTTAGGGATCCCGAAGCGGCAAACAATCGACCTGAAGAACTTGACTGCTGACTGTGCTGTCACCTTCCTCACTGCTTCCACTTCCAGCCACTTTGTGAACTTGTCGATTGCAACGTACAAGTACTCAAAGCCCCCGACAGCTCGGGGAAAGGGGCCGAGGATGTCGAGCCCCCAGACCAAAAATGGCCAGGATAAAGGGATCGTCTAGAGGGCTTGAGCTGGCTGATGTATCTGCTTGGAATGGAACTGGCACGCTTCACACTTGGTTACTCGAGAAGTTGCATCCTGGAGGGCTGTCGGCCAAAAGAAACCTTGTCGGAACGCTTTGCCGGCAATTGCTCTTGCGCCAATGTGGTGACCACATATGCCTCCATGTATCTCTGCCAACAGCTTTTGTCCGTCTTCCCGGTGAATACACTTCAATTTCACGCCGTTGAGTCTTCTTCTGTACAGTGTGTTGTCGACAAACTGGTACATACTTGACTGCCGGGCTACTGTCGTGGATTTGTCACAGCAGATGTCCTAGCGAAAGGACTTAGTCGTGGAGCCATCGCTACGAGTTTACTTGAAGGGGTTAAAGCGGACACAAAGACACGAGGGTTTTATACTAGTTCGGCCCCTTCGATGAAGGTAAAAGCCTACGTCTAGTTGTGATGGAATTGATATGATCTCGATGGCTAGGGAGCAAACAAGCTGCGCCTAGGCTCGAGTTGTCGTTGTCTCTCCTGAACCGCCACCGGGTCGTCCCCTTATATACACGGGTGACGCCCGTCGGTCCATAGAGTCCTAACCGGTTCATACTCGTATTCCGGTTGGTATCTCTCTATTCCTTACTTACAATACAAGTCATACATCAGGCCGGTTTACGACTACATGTTCTAACCGACTACAGGCCTTGGGCCTTCATCTGTTTACGCCACTAATGAAGTTAAACCGGCCCAAGTAGGCCGGTTTACGCCTAGGGGTAATATCCCCAACATTAGGCCCCAGATTGATTTGAACTGGTTCATGGCAATCCTTCACACCATCTTGCGTCTTGGATATCTTCTGTTAATTGGCAAATCTCCATGTCGTCATCATTTTTGGTTGCTGTAAACCGGCATGATGTCATCAGTTTTGGCTGCTGTAAACCGGCATGACGTCATTATGAAATTCATAACGCCCTCTTAATGACAGCTCCTGGATTCGCGCGTTTGACCTAGCTCGGTTGCCTTATAAATAAGACCGAAGGGTCATTTCCTTTCTTTTCCCCTTCGTCCCTTCTTCTTCTTCTTCCTCACGTCGCCGGCTCTCGAGCTCCGCCACCACCGTCGACCTCTGCCTCGTCTCGGGCCAGTGCATCAGCCTGAGCGTACCAGAGTGTTGCGGCGTCTTTCCGCATCTTCTCCGTTCCCGGTAAGTTCTCTCTCCTTCTTAACCTAGATCTGTTCTTAGGGTTCCATGTTCTTGCTATGTTCATTGCGCGTTCATAGCTGCTCTCTGACCTTGAATGCATCTGTGAACTCCTGTTGTGCTTAGTAGCGATCCCTTTAGCATCCGCTTGCTATTTCTCATCCAAGTTCATAGATCTCCCGCACATATCCGCTCAATGGTTCACTTCTATTTCCGCCTTAGTCTTCAAAATATTTCCTGTTTTTGTGAGCTTGCTGTAGATCCGCGGCTGTAACACGATTTTGTGAAATTTGTTTCTGCATAACTAGTTATCCATAGTTTCAATTGCTTCCGATGCTTAGGCCAGGCGGTTTAACTTCACTATAGAGAAAAAATTGCTGAAACGGTATATATGTCATTAGTCCCCTGGTTGAACCGCCAGAATCCATCTGATGCCGCGTTGTAGAAGACCGGTTTATGGGTACTGCCTCCGGTTTACCGTAATTGGATCAACACCTTTTTATCCGGCTTGTCCTTGAACCGGATCACCTATTTCTTGTAGATCTCGTCATGGCCAAACAAGTGTACGAGTGCAACTGGGTTCCCTCTCGCGTCACAGAATCACAGTTGGATGATCTAGTCCTGATCGGCGCTTTGGATAGTAAAGATACGATCCACTGGAGGGCTCCTGGAGATGAATGTCCTCCTACACCCCAGGAAGGAGAAGTCGTGGTCTTCGCAGATCATATGGCCCGGGGCTTCAAACCGCCCGGCTCTAAATTTTATCGGGATGTGTTAGCAAACTTTCAACTCCGTCCACAGGATATTGGCCCCAACTCCGTCACCAATCTATGCCACTTTCAAGTACTTTCTGAGGCATACCTTCAAGAGGAGCCTTCAGTCGAGTTATTTAGAGATCTTTTTCATCTGAATCGCCGTACTGAATTCACTGACGGCCCTAATACTGAACTTGGCGGTATGGCCATTCAGAAAAGGAAAGAAGTCACCTATCCCCACGTCAAACTCCATACTCATCCCAAGGAGTGGAACGCAACTTGGTTTTATTGCAAGGATACCTCCCCTGACAATGAAAATCCTTTGCCTGGCTTCCGTCCGGAACGGCTCAGCAACACTCACCCTTTTCCACAAAGGTTAAGCGCTAAGGAGAGAATTAAATATTCTCCTCAACTATCCAAGCTCCGGGCCTTCATGGCCAATGGTTTAACAGGAATAGATCTTGCACGCTGCTAGATATCATGGAGCATTTTTCCTCTAAGCCGGCGCTCCAATTTGATGTGCAAGTATACTGATAGTGTCGATGACCCACTCCGACACACTAAAATCCAACTCCCTGATGAAAAAGTCACAGAATCTGTGAAAAAGATGCTGAATGAACCGGAGCACCTCTGTGCTCAAACCGGTCTGCCTCCTTACTGCACCACCAACAAACCACCAGCGGTAATGTTTTAATTGCCCTATTGTTGAGCTGGTTACTGCTTTATATGTTTAACATTTAATTACTGCTGATCTAGGACGATAATCCGTTTTGGAGCAAGAAACTTCCTCAAGACAAAACGGAGAAGGCAGGGCGTCCAACCCAGCCCAAGACCAAGGTTATCAAGAAACCAGCTCATAAGAGAAAAACCACCGCTTCATCAGACCCAGCCATTGATGATGATGTGGGTAATCCGGATCTTGAGGTAGAATTTGATTCACTTGGCTTGCTTTTTACACGCCTTATTGATGATGATGCTTGTCAGGATGACGCTGAAGCCAGCAATGCGGGTTTCATTGAGGTAACAATTCTCTCTTCTGATTCAGAAATCTTACCTTTGCCAAAATTTCGCCGGGCAAACCGGAAAGTTAAATTTTCTCATCCTCTTGCTTATCTCGATTCCCAATTTCTTATGAAGACCCAGCAACACGAAACTCGCCGCACAACCCGGCATAGTGGCCAGGTAGTTACCTCTGCCGGTTTACCAAACAGTCCGGTTCGAAAATGCCGCTCCGAGGTCTCCGACCTTTTTATTGATTTAAATCGTAAAGCAGGTTTCTTCCGTCAACCTCTTAATCCATCCGACTCCGATTACCAGGTCACTTCTCATTCATCGTCCGGTGAATCGTCGGCCACCCAGCTACCACCTTTGAAAACAGTTGCTGGGTAAGTTAAACCAAACATATGCTTCCAGTATTCTGCGCAATGGCTTACACTTTTCCTTGACCTTTTATTTTTCTTTCAGGGCTAAACCGAAACCAAGCAAGAAGGCCCGCCTGGATAAAGCGGCTAAAGAAGATGTAACCCCAGAACATGACCAAGCACCGGATCATGAAGTGTTTACTTGTGAAGATATCCCCAATGATCCTCCTCTGCAAAACGACGTTATCCCTGAAGAAGGTCTTATTCATACTCCAGCCTCCGCTGATCCGCCTGCCAGCTCTGTCCAGATTGAAAAATCCCACACTCCTGCTGACAAACCGGCCGCGCCAACCCAAACCGGCGAGTCAAAAGATGATGATGTTATGATTACCGGCGTAGGCCGCTCTGAACCCGGGAATCCTGCCACCCTTACCAGGCATACCATCAAAGAGGATTCCTCCCCTTTGAACAAAGGAAAATTGGATGTTGAATTAGAGACATACGCCGCTCTGAATGCTCAAGATCTTCACTCTGGCTATTTAAACCGGCTTTACACTAGCCGTGACTGTGAAGCTGGCCTGGTCAAAATGATGAGGGATAAATTTGAGGTAACTTACTTTTTTTCCTTGCTGTCCTTACCTCCATCCTTCTAGCCCGCAAGGGCCGGTTTGCAACGTTGGTCAAACCGGGACTTGATCCTGAACATTCTTGAAACCGATCGGTATAGCCCGCAAGAACCGGTCTAACTTAACATAAGTAAACCGGGGCTCCAATAGAGAACTGTCCTTAGAACATAACTTGATCAAATAGCCATTAGCCCCCAAGTGCCAAGTTGAATACTTGTATTGAGCTTGGGACTTTGTAATCTAGCAATATACAAAAAAATTGAGGGTGCATTAGCCCCCAAGTATCAAGCATATAACTTTGTTATGTGGTTGATACTTCCATTTCTTGGATTGCCTGTGCAAAGCTAGAAATGCCATCTATATGCAGGCTGAGGTGAAAATCAAGGAGGACCGGATTGCCGATTTGCAGGAGGCCCTGAAGACCCAGCAGGCTGAAACAGATAAGGCCAAGCAAGAATTAACCAGCGCTTCGAGCACTGCTGAACGGCTGAAAGAAGGCTTCAAGAAAGAGCGGGCTGACTGGGCCACTGAGAAAGCCGGTTTAACAAAAAGAGCGGAAAATGCTAAAGCGGCCCTTAAACCGGTGGTGGATGAACTGACGGCCGTACAGCGGCAAATACACGCCATGACTGCTGCAATCTTTGGTAAGCTCCTTGTAACTTCTGTGATAAATTTGAATCTGCTGTATCGTAAATCCGGTTTGAGACCATTCCAATCTTGTTGTAGGCACATGTATCGGGCACTTAGGAAATGATGTGCGGAAGAAATTAAAAGCTGCCTACACCTTGGTGGAACAATTGTATACCGGAGCCCAACGGATCATCACCACAGCTTCTCACAACAACCCGGCGCCCTCTTTAATCTAGGACACTCTTAGCAAGTTGTCAATGCTTGCAGCCCGGATTGAAGAGCTGAAAAAATCCGCTGCCCGAACCAGAGCCATCAATGCCTTAATCCGGGCAAAGGCATGGGTGCCCGACTTTGATCCTGTGGAAGCAGCTCAAGGCTATCCCAGTCTGAAAGAAGATGGCTCTGAATTCAACGAAGAAGATTTAAGGGCCATAAACCGTGCAGTGCGCCCTCTGGCTTGCCAGCTAGCTGAAGAGGCAGATTTGACGCATTATCAAGCGCAATATTATAATCAAAACAAGCGAGTGCCTGCCCCAACTGTTGAAGCGGAGAATCTGATTCCTCCAATCCGTAAGCACACTTACGCCCCTGATATTGAACCGTCTTCCCTGATCCATGAAGAGGCTGTTTTCCAAGCTTTAATGGGAATCGACTGGACCACTGTTGATTTCCAGCCAATGGGTAGAGACGAGGAAGCTGAAGCGGTGGAGGATGAGGAGCAGGCTTGAACCGGAAGCCGGTTTGAAGAGATATTTGCAACATCCTTCCAAAAAAAACAATGATTTTGTTTGAGCACCATGCTGCCTTGTAATAGGATAGTTAAAACTTCTGTCTGGAATATGCCTTCGTGCATAAGTACTGAAGCTTTTGCTTGAAAAACTTTAATTCATATTTCCTGCAAACAGAAAAATTTGAACTTCGGTGGCGGTTATACCGTCAGCCGGATTATGATCTTGATATGTGTATCAGTAATATAACAAAATAGATGATACATAAATACCTGCCATATTTGAGCATAAAGCTGGCTTTAGCCAAGCCTGAAGCGGTGGTTTTATAAACCATTACCGTCAAAAAGGGAGAAAGTAGCTCCCATACAAACCGTACTGACTTAATACGAGCCCCCTGGTTACTCCATGATGTTAACAGGGAAAAGACAAACCAAGCAGACTCCTCCGGATTTAAAAGGGGGATAAAAAAATCATTGGCTGAACCGGAAAAATATGCTTGTTGACAAAAAAGAAATCCAACAAAAACAAAGAACGAACAAACCATGAAAACAACATGGAAGCAAAGGCAATGATAAAAACCATTTGCAAAAATATGCTATACTGAGTTGTTCAGATGGTATTACCATGGTCGGACAGGATTAAGGCCCCCAATAGGAGTGACAATGATTCAAGTCAGCCAGGTCCCCAAATGACTCGTGGCATATATCCCAGATCAAGAGGCGTGACAATGGTTCGGGTTCGACCATGCCCCCAAGTGATTTTGTGGCCTTAGGCCGACCAAGAGGCGTGACTGGTTCAGACTTGACCATGTCCCCAAATGATCTGGTGGCTGTCGCCTATCAAAGGGTGTTCGTCGGTTCGGACACGACCAAGGCCCCTAGTGATATATATAAAAAACAAATGTCAAGGGGTAAACCGGAGGCCGCTTTAAACAGAACCACTCCGTGTAACCTCGCATGATGAGAAAGACAGAGACCCCGCTTTAGCCGAGGCTCCGGTTTGATATATCAAAGATAATATATACATTGTCATGATATGTACATAGATAGAGCCGATGGCTCAAGTATAGTAAGGCCGAAGATGAGCTATATTCCACGGCCTGTTGGTTTCCTCCTCTGATGTACGTGAGTCTTGATGCCCTCGAATATCAATCAGATAGTACGACCCGTTGTGCAAATTCTTGCTAACCACGAAAGGTCCCTCCCAAGGTGGGGATAACTTGTGCATATCCGTTTGATCTTGGATGAGTCGAAGTACCAAATCTCCTTCTTGAAAAGTTCTGGTTCTAACCCGGCGACTGTGATAGCGACGAAGATCTTGCTGGTAAATCGCCGAACGGGCAGCCGCTATATCACGCTCCTCGTCCAATAGGTCCAAAGCATCTTGCCGTGCTGCCTCATTGTCTGCTTCAACATAAGCTGCCACACGAGGCGAATCGTGCCGGATGTCACTACGGAGAACTGCCTCTGCTCCATAGACCATAAAAAATGGCGTGTATCTTGTGGACCGGTTTGGCGTAGTATTGATACTCCATAATACATATGGTAGCTCTTCAACCCAACACCCTGGTGTTCTTTGCAATGGGACCAAAAGCCGGGGTTTGACGCCTCGCAAGATTTCCTGATTAGCTCGTTCTGCCTGTCCATTGGACTGGGGGTGTGCCACTGACGACACGTCAAGTCGGATGTGCTCACGTTCACAGAACTCCTTCATAGCGCCCTTGGATAAATTGGTACCATTGTCAGTAATGATACTGTGTGGAAAACCAAACCGGAAAATCACCTTCTTGATGAACTGCACCGCTGTTGCTGCATCACACTTGCTGACAGGCTCCGCTTCAACCCACTTGGTAAATTTGTCAACTGCCACCAAAAGGTGGGTTTTCTTATCCTTGGATCTTTTAAAAGGCCCAACCATATCCAGCCCCCAAGTTGCAAACGGCCATGTTATTGGGATCATCCTTAATTCTTGAGCCGGCACATGAGCACGCCATGAAAATTTCTGACATCCATCACACCGTTTAACCAAGTCCTCCGTATCAGCATGCGCTGTCAACCAGTAGAACCCGTGACGAAACGTCTTTGCCACCAGAGACTTTGAACCGGCGTGGTGTCCACAATCCCCTTCATGGATTTATCTTAAGATTTCACAGCCTTCCTCAGGAGAAACACAATGTTGAAACGCCCCTGATACACTGCAATGATGTAATTCACCATTGACAATCGTCATAGACTTGGATCGCCGGAATATCTGCCTGGCCAGAATCTCATCCTCTGGTAACTCCCCCCGGTTCATGTACGCAAGATAAGGAACTGTCCAATCCGGAATAACATGCATGGCTACCACCAATTGAGCCTCCGGATCAGGGATAGCCAAATACGCTTCACCTGGGAGCTAGACTGACGGGTTGTGCAACACGTCCAAAAAGACGTTAGGCGGGACCGGTTTACGCTGAGAGCCCAACCGGCTTAAAGCATCCGCCGCTTCATTCTTCCGACGGTCCACATGATCCACTTGATAACCCTTGAAACAACCTGCAATATTATCCACTTCCCGACGATATGCAGCCATGAGCGGGTCCTTAGAATCCCAAGTGCCAGACACCTGTTGAGCCACTAGGTCCGAGTCACCAAAGCACTTAACCCGGCTTAAATTCATCTCTTTAGCCATCCGGAGACCATGGAGCAAAGCTTTGTACTCAGCTGCATTATTAGTACAAGGGAACATTAAGCGGAGAACGTAACAAAACTTATCACCTCGTGGGGAAGTTAATACGACTCCAGCCCCTGAGCCTTCCAATTGCCTGGATCCGTCAAAATGAATAGTCCAATATGTGTGATCCGGCTTCTCCTCTGGTGCTTGTAACTCCGTGCAGTCATTGATGAAATCAACAAGCGCTTGAGACTTCACTGCCGTCCGAGGTACGTACTTCAGTCCCTGTGGCGCAAGCTCTATAGCCCACTTGGCAATCCGGCCAGTCGCCTCCCGGTTCTGTATAATATCACCCAAGGGAGCTGAACTCACCACTGTGATGGGGTGCCCTTGAAAATACTGCTTCAACTTCCGACTGGCCATAAAAACTCCATAGACCAGCTTTTGCCAATGCGGATACCTTTGCTTGGATTCAATAAGCACCTCGCTGATATAATAAACCGGCCGCTGAACCGGATATTCCTTGCCTGCCTCTTTGCGTTCCACCACAATAGCCACGCTAACTGCCCGAGCATTGGCCACTATGTATAATAATAGTGGCTCCTTGTCGACCGGAGCTGCAAGAACAGGCGGATTGGCTAACTGCCGCTTCAGGTCCTCAAATGCCTCATCAGTAGCTGGACTCCAGATGAAATTGTCTGTCTTCCTCAGCATTTGGTACAAAGGGATAGCCTTCTCCCCGAGGCAGCTGATAAACCGGCTCAGCGCAGCGATTCGGCCCGCCAAACGCTGAACATCGTTGATACACTTCGGTTTAGCTAGGGATGTAATAGCCGTAATCTTCTCCGGATTAGCTTCAATTCCTCTGTTAGACACCAGGAAACCCAGTAACTTGCCTGCCGGAACACCAAAAACACACTTGGCCGGATTAAGCATCATCTTGTAAGCTCGCAAGTTGTCAAAGATCTCCTTCAAATCATCCACCAGCGTCTCCTTCTGTCTTGATTTTACTACAATATCATCCACATAGGCGTGCACATTGCGGCCGATCTGCTCATGCAGGCAATTCTGTACACACCGTTGATAGGTGGCTTGGGCACTCTTGAGCCCGAAGGGCATAGATACATAGCAGAAGGCTCCAAAGGGAGTAATAAATGCTGTTTTCTCCTGGTCCTTAACCGCCATCTTGATCTGATGATATCCAGAGTATGCATCCAAAAAACTCAAACGCTCACAACCCGCCGTGGCATCAATGATCTGGTCAATACGGGGAGGGCAAAAGGATCTGCCGGACAGGCTTTGTTAAGATCTGTGTAATCCACACACATACGCCAAGTGCCGTTTTTCTTAAGAACCAGCACCGGATTAGCAAGCCACTCTGGATGGAACACCTCAATAATAAAACCAGCTGCTAAAAGCCTGGCCACTTCCTCTCCAATGGCTTTGCGTCTTTCTTCATTAAACCGGCGGAGGAACTGTTTCACCGGTTTATACTTAGGATCCACATTAAGAGTGTGCTCAGCGAGTTCCCTCGGTACACCTGGCATGTCAGACGGCTTCCATGCAAAAATGTCCCGATTCTCACGGATGAACTCGATGAGCGCGCTTTCCTATTTGGGATCCAGGTTGGCACTAATAGTGAACTGCTTGGACGAATCGCCGGGCACGAAGTCAACAAGCTTGGTCTCAGCTGCCGATTTGAACTTAAGATCTGAATCATGCTCTGTAGTTGGCTTCTTTAAAGGGGTCATATCCGCCGGATCAACATTGTCCTTATAATACTTCAACTCCTCCGTGGCACAGACTGACTCTGCATAAGCTGCATCACCTTCCTCGCATTCTAAAGCGACCCTACGGCTCCCATGAACCGTTATGGTCCCTTTGTAACCCGGCATCTTGAGCTGCAAGTAGATATAACAAGGCCGCGCCATGAACTTGGCGTAAGCCGGCCGGCCAAACAAGGCGTGATACGGGCTCCGGATCTTCACCACCTCAAATGTTAGTTTTTCCGACCGGGAGTCGTGCTCGTCCCCAAAGGCCACATCCAGGGCTATCTTACCAACAGGATATGCAGATTTGCCAGGCACCACACCATGGAATACCGTACTCGACGGTCTGAGATCCTTGTCTGTTAGTCCCATGCGCCGGAATGTCTCACAGTATAATATGTTAATACTGCTTCCTCCATCCATGAGCACCTTGGTGAACTTATAACCCCCCACCTGAGGATCCACCACTAATGCTAATTGGCCCAGATTATCAACCCGGGACGGGTGATCTTCTCTGCTCCACACGATGGGCTGCTCTGACCAGCGTAAGTAACTTGGTAAGGCCGGTTCAACAGAATTCACTGTTCGCTTGTGGAGTTTTCGGTCGCGCCTATCCAAACCAGTTGTGAATACATGGTATTGCCCATTGCTCAACTGCTTTGGCTGGCTTTGATAACCTGACTGCTGCTGCTGCTGGCCGTTCTGACTATTCTGGCTATTGTGACCGCCCTGATTGAAACCTGAACCGGAAGCGCCATCGTGACCCGGACCGTGTAAACCGGATCCTGAACCGCCACCTGAACCATGGTCATACCGGAAGGCATTAGAGTTTTTAAACTCCTGCATGATATAACAATCTTTCCAAAGATGGTTAGCCGGCGCCTCCTTCGTCCCGTGCTTCGGGCAAGGTTGATTCAACAAATAGTTCAAACGGCTTGCATTAGGATTGGGAGCCCCATTACGATTTGCCGCTTTACCTCTGCGCTGCTGCCCCCTGTCCTGTGCATTAGTGTTGGCCACAAAGTCCACGCTACCATCCACTTTGCGCTTGCCTCCGTTTCCATGATCCGCTAGTTTGTACTGCTGCTGTTTGGAGTTGCTGTTCTTCTTTCCCTTCCCTGCTTCATCATCATTAGGCTCGGGATCCTTGGTACTGTCCGAATCGTCATACTTCAGTAAAGCGGCCATGAGGGTTCCCATGTCATTACAGAACCGCTTCATGCGTCCCAACTTCAATTTTAGAGGCTCAAACCGGCAGTTGCCTTCCAGAGTTAAGACCGCAGAGTCAGCATTAATCCTGTCAGACGAGTGCAAAATTTCTGAAACACGGCGCACCCAACGGGTCGTTGATTCTCCTTCTTGCTCTTCGGGAACATTCGCTTCTTCTTGCTCTTCTTGCTCTTCTTGCTCTTCGCTACTCTTTCCGCTTCTTCTTGCTCTTCGAGAAGCTCTCCTATCTGAAGGAAAAGGACAATCTGCTGTGCCCACGCTGGAGCTTGCGGCTCGACAACAAGGACTAAAGGCACATCTGCTGCTGCAGGAACATCCGCTTCTACGGCAAGAACCTGCGGCTCAGCCGGAGCTTGACGTTCCCCGGCAAGCTTGCCGGAGCAAAACTTGTCAGGAGCGTATGCTTCAACGGAACAAACCCTAAGGCTTGCCAGAGCAGACTGCTCCTCAGCACCTTTGGTGTTGATCTTGACGACCTTCTTGGCGGCGGCTTCGGGGAGCTCTGCCAGAAAATAATCACCAGAAATCAACTTCCTCTTCTTGCTCTGTCCAGTTGATGGTGTTACAGATGGTTGAGTCAGCTTGAGCACAAAGATCCCTGGTTCCATAGGTAACTTAAGCGCGGCGCACTTTGACAGGCCAACGGCAATGTCGTTCTGAGCTCTTGGAACATGTTCCATCTGTAGGCCGTCAAAGTGCTCTTCTAGCTTTCTTACTTCATCAACGTAGGCTTCCATCAATGGACTCTGATAATTCTTGTTCACTTGGCGGATGACAACCTGCGAGTCACCCCTGACAATGAGCTTCTTGATCCCAAGGTCTGCTGCGATCCTGAGACCGGCAAGCAATCCTTCATACTCTGCAGTATTGTTCATTGCTTGCTCCTTGGGAAAGTGCATTTGTACTACATACTTGAGGTGCTCTCCGGTGGGTGCAACAAGTAGCACGCCTACACCGGTGCCTTGCAGCGAGAAGGCACCATCAAAGTACATCAGCCACTCTTTGCTTGCTTCCTTGACGGGGATGCTTGTTTATGGAATTTCTTCATCTTGTGTTGGCGTCCATTCTGCTATGAACTCTGCCAATGCTCTGCTTTGGATAGTTGAAGTGCTTTCAAACTTAAGGCCGAAGCTTGACAGTTCCAGTGCCCACTCGACAATCCTGCCTGTTGCTTCTGGATTCTGCAGTATCCTCTTTAGAAGAAAACGAGTGACAACTGTGATCTCATGTGCTTGGAAGTAATGGCACAACTTTCTCGAGGCCATGAGAAGGCCGAAAAGAAATTTCTGCACACCGGAGTACCTTGATCTAGCTCCCTGCAGGAGGGAACTGACAAAGTAAACTGGGCGCTGCACCTTTCTTTTCTGCATCTTGTCACGCTCCTACGCAGATCCATCTTTGTCGGGACCAGAGCTTGCCGGTGAAGTCCCCTGCTTGTCGCTGGATGCATTTGCCGTGGTTGCTGGCTCATCATCCGCCTCCCTCTTCGCTACTAACGCAGCACTAACCACTTGATTGGTTGCCACTATATATAGCAACAACTTCTCTTGTGGCTTAGGTGCGACAAGTGTTGGAGTGGAGGACAGGTATCTCTTTAATTCCTGCAGCGCAGCCTCCGCCTCCGGAGTCCATTTCATTGGACCTGCCTTTTTCAATATTTTGAAAAATGGCAGGGCGCGCTCAGTAGACCTAGAGATAAACCTGCTGAGAGCAGCTACGCAACCGGCAAGTCTTCGTACATCCTTGACGCGCTTTGGTGCTTCAATCTGCTCAATGGCCTTGATCTTGTCGGGATTGGCTTCAATTCCCCGCTGAGACACGAAGAACCCGAGAAGCTTGCTGGAGGGGACTCCAAAGACACACTTCTCGGGGTTAAGCTTGAGGTTGATCTTGCGCAGATTTGCAAAGGTTTCATCTAAATCTTGAATCAGAGTCGACTTGTCCTTGCTTTTGACCACTATGTCATCCATGTAGGCTTCCACATTTTTGTGCATTTGCGGCTCAAAAGCATCGTGGACTACCCTTGCAAATGTTGAACCAGCATTCTTTCAACCGAAAGGCATCCGTACGAAATAGTATGTGCCACATGGGGTGATGAATGTGGTTTTCTCCTCATCCTCTTCTGCCATGAAGATCTGATGGTAACGTGAGTATGCATCAAGAAATGAAAGCAAGTCACATCCGGCCGTGGAGTCAACAATCTGGTCGATGCATGGCAAGGGAAAGGGGTCTTTGGGCAAGCTTTATTGACATCGCTAAAGTCGATACAAAGCCTCCATTTCCCGTTTGCCTTGCGCACGACTACAGGATTGGCCAACCACGTAGGATGGAGCACTCCTCTGACAAGGCCTACTGCTTCCAATTTCTTGATTTCTTCTGCGATGAATTCTTGGCGCTCCACTGCCTGTTTCCTGACTTTCTGCTTGATGGGTCGCGCATGAAGACAGACGGCAAGGTGGTGCTCGATTACTTTCCTGGGAACACCGGGGATGTCAGACGGTTTCCACGCAAACACGTCGACGTTCGCCCGCAGGAAAGCAACGAGCGCGCTTTCCTATTTAGGGTCGAGAGTGGCACTGATGGTGAAGGTACCACCAGTGCCGTCCTCCTTGGCGGACACCTTCTTAGTCTCTGGTGGAGCTGCCATTGCTTTCTTACACTTGCCGGTGGAGCTCGATGGTGCGTCCTCGACGGTAGCGCAGCACTCCGAAGAGGTGCGCTTGCCGGAGTGGGCATCAGAACTCTTGTCGGACTTGGTCTTTTTCTTCCCCCCGGGATCTTCAACGGCAAGTGATTTGCGATCTGTTGCGGCTGCTGCTTCCCGGTAGATCTTCTCGGCGCAGATAAGAGCGTCCTTCTTGTCACCGGGGACAGAGATGACACTTATCGGGCCTGGCATTTTCAGCATGTTGTATGCATAGTGAGAGGCTGCCATGAATTTGGCGAGTGCCGGACGGCCGAGTATCCCATTGTAAGGCAATGGAAAGTCAGCAACGTCAAAAGTGACCCTCTCAGTCCTGAAGTTCAACTCGCTGCCAAATGTCACCGGCAGCGTGATCTTTCCCTTCGGCTTCTCCTTCCCGGATTGATTCCTTGGAATGTGCCGGTCTCTTCGAGCTCGCCATCAGGGATCTAAAGTTTTTGGAGTACCGCGGAGGAGATCAAGTTCAAGCCGGACCCGCCGTCAACTAGCATCTTAGTGACCTTGAGGTTGCGGATAGTTGATGAAACCAACATCGGCAAGCACCCGACCGCAGTTATATGGTCAGGGTGGTCCTCAATATCAAAGATGATAGGCGTGTCGGACCATTTCAGAGGCTTGCGTGACTCGATGGGTGGTTCTGCCGCATTGACTTCCCGCACCCACTGCTTGAGCTGGCGGTGTGAAGTATGCAGAGAAGCACCGCCGTCAACACACAGGACTTCTGTGGCTTTCTGGAACTCCTTCTCATCAGTCTCGTCATCATCCATATCTTCATCGTCGTCGTCATCTTCATCCTTGTCGCGGCAGCGGGGAGGTCTGTCTCCTTGTCGCTGCTTGGCCTTGTCGCGGCGTCCTCCCCGGCCGGGGCGTTTCTTGCCGGCTCCTCCAGCACCTTCCTGGGCCTTCTCCTTGTCGCGTCGCTCGTATTCAGCCTTTTGTTGCTCGACAAGCTGCTCGACCTTCTTGCAGCTTTGGAGGTCATGGCCCTTGGTGTGGTGGATCTTGCAGTATTGCTTGTTGGTGCCATCCTGCTTGTCGGCGACCACCACAACCTGGTAGTTAGTGCCTGCGGCAGTCTCCTTGCCGGAGCTACCAGCTTTGGCTTTCTTGGCGCCGCCTCCGTTGTCGGACTGCTCAAGAACTAGCACATCTTTGCCTTTCTTTTTCCTGCTGTTCCGTTGCCGGTTTTTCTTTGTCGGGGCGGTATCTTCACTATCAGATCCTCCCGCTCCCGTATTCTCTCCGGGGAGTTTCCTCCGTTCTTCAGCACGTGCAAACTTGTCGGCCAGGGCATAGAGCTCACTGACGTCTCTGATCTTGCATATAGCCATCTCCTCCCGCTTCCTGCGGTTTCGCACGTTCTGATGGAACGCGCTGATTACCGCGGCAGGGTGGACATCTGGGATGTTGTGCTGTACACGGCTGAATCTCTGAATGTACTTGCGCAGGGACTCTCCTTCCTTCTGGGCAAGCAGATGAAGGTCGCTCTCTTGGCCATGAGGCTTGTGGCCGCCTGTAAAGGCGTCCACAAACTGATGGCATAGGTCTGCCTAGGAAGATATGGAGTTGTCCGGCAAGTGCATGAGCCAGGATCTGACATTGGGCTTGAGCACCAGCGGGAAGTAGTTGGCAAGGATTTTGTCGTCCCGTCCCCCGGCAGCTTGCACCGCGATGGTGTAGATGCTGAGGAACTCCTACGGGTGCGACTTGCCGTCGTACTTCTCTGGTACATCTGGCTTGAAATTCTTCGTGCTGGGCCACTGGACTTGCCGCAGCTCACGAGTGAACGCAGGGCAACCTACCGCGTACGGCAAGTCGCCTAGTTCCCCTGGCGCATGCATGTCAACAAAGGGCCCAGCGCGCTGGTCTGATTGACGTCGCGCTTCTCTTCGGCGCTCGATGCGAGTGCGAGCGTCTTCTTGTTGTCGTTCGTGAAGAACTTGGCGCTGATCGCGACGAGCTCATGGATCTGATGATGCAGTAGAGTCATTGTCGAGGTGGATCCGGCGAGTCGGCGACCTTGGCCTTCGGGGTGAAGAGTGCATGGTGGTTGCACCCCTACCAGTTTCGTCGCCATCGGCTCGTGCCTGGCGGTCCTGCCGCGTTAGCGATGTACTCGGCTGCCGTGGAGTGTCGCCGTTGGCGAAGCCGATGAGACTCTGAATGGTGACCCTCCATCCGTCGATCTTGTCTTCCGTTGGAGGGTAATCCAGGAGCAGTTGAGCTCGCGCCAAAGCTTCTGCTGGAGTGGTGGGAGGCAGTGGCGAATGGTGCGAGGAGCGGGATATGCTCGGACTTCTAACTATGTTAGAAGGAGCAGTATCCCGTTCAGGCGACCGTGTCTCGCTCGTGTCAGCATGTTGGCGTGCATGCTGGTCTTGAGCACCCCGAGATCCACCAGCTCGATCTTGGCCCAACAGACGTATGGTACTGCGAGTACCATGACGCTGTCGGTCCTGCGCCTCCTGAGATGGGCGCGGAACATGTACGGACGCCGAGAGCTCCCTCGTCCATGTCCGTTCTTCCGTCGGCGTCTACCCCACCACTCGTCTGCTCCAGTGGTGGTGGGATCGACGTGGACGGAACAGGTGCCGCCGAAGTCTTCTTCTTCGGTGGCATGTCGATGAAGAAGATGAAGATCTAGCTCGTGTGAACGCCAGATCAGGTTCACACAACCTCGACGCCCCCTACCTGGCGCGCCAAAGATGTCGGGGAAGCTGATCCACGAATACCTATGGGGACTGGCGGACCGGGGCCCTTTCGGTTCGGCGGGGGGCGGAGATCGCACGAAGAGCGGATCGAGGCGAAGCACGCGAGCAGTTTACCCAGCTTCGGAGCTCTCCGGAGAGATAATACTCCTACTGCTGCTTGTCTGATTGTATTGAGTTCCTGCTCGGGAGCGCTGAGTGCTACAGTACACCCGAGCTACTAACGAGACCGAGCGTGAGTGTTTTTCTGGCCTTCCAACCCCCCTCTACGTTGCGCATGGGCCTCCTTTTATACGCACAAGGGGTCACCGACAGGTGGCAACGTAGACAAGGGTAAAAATGGAAAAAGAGGGGTGGTTGGTACAGCTACCCGTACAGTGCATCCTACCTAACCCTGACGGCAGGGGACAAAGGCATTAAATGCCCGTCTGCGTCACCCAAACAGTGCAAAAAAGGACCGTCAGGGACGCCACCGCTTGCCACGATGGCAATCTTGTCAGCGTCGCATGCCACCGCGCACCGCTGGCTGCACAGCCTCTCGCCACGCGCGCCTGGAAAGGCCCCAGGGCGACACGTTGGTGGATGTGCTGGAGCGTGGGTACAGAGTGGTCGCTTGCCGCGGCAAGCGCCTTGCCGCGGTCGTTGTCTTGTCGCGTCCGGAAGCTTGTCGCTCACCGGGCCTTGCCGGGACGCGTGGCATGTCACGACAAGTTCCTTGAGATGCCTTGGTTGGCCTTCCCGGCAAGCTCCTCTTGCCGGGGCCTTGTCTCCTTGGCTTGAATACTTTGTTCTTGAATGGCTCCAAAGGAACCACGAAGGACCTTGGCGGTCACCCGGCAAGCCTTGCCGCGGGGCGCTGCAACTGCCCGTGCACAAGTTCGGGATACTAGGGTACCCCTACTCTAGTACACCGACACTTTATAACCTAGTACAAATAATTTTACACTAGCGTTAAACTAGGTCTATAACCTAGTACAAATCATTTTCCACTATAGTTGAACTAGCTCTATTATCTAGTACAAATAATTTTACACTAGAATTGAACTAGCTCTATAACCTAGTACAAATCATTTTACAATAGAGTTGAACTAGCTCTATGACCTAGTACAAATAATTTTAGACTAGAGTTGAACTACCTCTATAACCTAGCACAAATAATTTTAAGCTAGAGTTGAACTAGCTCTATAACCTAGTACAAAAAATTTTACACTAGAATTGAACTAGCTTTATAACCTAGTACAAATAATTTTACACTAGAGTTGAACTAGCGCTATAACCTAATAAAAATCATTTTACAGTATAGTTGAACTAGGTCTATAACCTAGTAGAAATAATTTTACACTAGAATTTAACTAGCTCTATAACCTAGTACAAATAATTTTACACTAGAGTTGAACTAGCTCTATAACCTAGAACGAATAATTTTACACTAGAAATGAACTAGCTCTATAACCTAGTACACATAATTTTACACTACCATTGTACTCGGGTTATAA
>NC_057807.1:417202526-417203280 GCF_018294505.1 Triticum aestivum
CAAATCATTTTACACTAGAGTTGAACTAGCTCTATGACCTAGTACCGATAATTTTAGACTAGAATTGAACTACATCTATAACATAGTAAAAATAATTTTAAACTAGAATTGAACTTGCTCTATAACCTAGTACGAAAAAATTTACACTAGAATTGAACTAGCTCTATAACCTAGTACAAATAATTTTACACTACAGTTGAACTAGCTTTATAACCTAGTAAAACTCATTTTACACTATAGTTGAACTAGGTCTATAACCTAGTACAAATAATTTTACACTAGAATTTAACTAGCTCTATAACCTAGTACAATAAATTTTACATAGAGTTGAACTAGCTCTATAACCTAGAACGAATAATTTTACACTAGAAATGAACTAGCTCTATAACCTAGTACACATAATTTTACACTACCATTGTACTCGGGTTATAACCTAGTACAAATCATTTTACACTAGAGTTGAACTAGCTCTATAACCTAGTATAAATAATTTTAAACTAAAGTTGAACTAGCTCTATAACCTAGTACAAATAATTTTACACTAGAGTTAAACTAGCTCTATGACCTAGTACAAATAATTTTACACTAGAGTTGAACTAGCTCTATGACCTAGTAAATACAATTTTAAACTAGAGTTGAACTAGCTCTATAACCTAATACAAATAATTTTAAACTAGAGTTGAACTAGCTCTATAACCTAGTACAGATAATTTTAGACTAGAGTTGAACTACATCTATAACCTAGTAAAAATAA
>NC_057807.1:417203290-417217398 GCF_018294505.1 Triticum aestivum
TAATTTTACACTAGAGTTGAACCAGCTCTATGACCTAGTACAAAGAATTTTACACTAGAGTTGAACTAGCTCTATGACCTAGTATAAATAATTTTACACTAGAGTTAAACTAGCTCTATAACCTAGTATAAATAATTTTACACTAGAGTTGAACTAGCTCTATAACCTAGTGCAAATAATTTTATACTATAGTTGAACTAGCTCTATAACCTAGTACAAATAATTTTACACTAGAATTGAACTAGCTTTATAACCAAGTACAAATAATTTTACACTAGCGTTGAACTAGGTCTATAATTTAGTACAAATCATTTTCCACAATATTTGAACTAGCTCTATTATCTAGTACAAATAATTTTACACTAGAATTTAACTAGCTCTATAACCTAGTACAAATCATTTTACACTATTGTGACGCCCCCGATTCAATCGTACACTAATCATGCACGCAAATGTGTACGATCAAGATCAGGGACTCACGGGAAGATATCACAACACAACTCTAAAACATAAATAAGTCATACAACCATCATAATACAAGCCAGGGACCCTGAGGGCTCGAATACAAGTGCTCGATCATAGACGAGTCAGCGGAAGCAACAATATCTGAGTACAGACATAAGTTAAACAAGTTTGCCTTAAGAAGGCTAGCACAAACTAGGATACAGATCGAAAGAGGCGCAAGCCTCCTGCCTGGGATCCTCCTAACTACTCCTAGTCGTCGTCAGTGGGCTGCATGTAGTAGGCACCTCCAGTGTAGTAAGAGTCGTCATCGACGGTGGCGTCTGGCTCCTGGGCTCCGACATCTGGTTGCGACAACCAGGTAGAAGGGAAAGGGGAAAAGAGGGAGAAAAGCAACCGTGAGTACTCATCCAAAGTACTCGCAAGCAAGGAGCTACACTACATATGCATGGGTATATGTGTAAAGGGCCATATCGGTGGACTGAACTACAGAATGCCAGAATAAGAGGGGGATAGCTAATCCTGTCGAAGACTACGCTTCTGGCAGCCTCCGTCTTGCAGCATGTAGAAGAGAGTAGATTGAAGTCCTCCAAGTAGCATCTCCAATTAGCATCTCCAAGTAGCATCTCCAGTAGCATCGCATAGCATAATCCTACTCGGCGATCCTCCCCTCGTCGCCCTGTGGAAAAGTGATCACCGGGTTGTCTGTGGAACTTGGAAGGGTGTGTTTTATTAAGTATCCGATTCTAGTTGTCATAAGGTCAAGGTACAACTCCAAGTCGTCCTGTTACCGAAGATCACGGCTATTCGATCAGATTAACTTCCCTGCAGGGGTGCACCACATAACCCAACACGCTTGATCCCATTTGGCCGGACACACTTTCCTGGGTCATGCCCGGCCTCGAAAGATCAACATGTCGCAGCCCCACCTAGGCACAACAGAGAGGCCAGCACGCCGGTCTAAACCTAAGCGCACAGGGGTCTAGGCCCATCGCCCTTAGCACACCTACACGTTGCGAGGGCGGCCGAAAGCAGAACTAGCCCCCTTAATACAAGAGCAGGCTTACGTTCCAATCCGGCGCGCGCCGGTCAGTCGCTGACATCTAGAAGGCTTCGGCTGATACCACGACGCCGGGATACCCATAACTACTCCCGCGTAGATGGTTAGTGTGTATAGACCAAATGGCCAGACTCAGATCAAATAACAAGATCTCGTTAAGCGTGTTAAGTATCCGCGAACGCCGACCAGGGCCAGGCCCACCTCTCTCCTAGGCGGTCTCAACCTGCCCTGTCGCTCCGCCACAAAGTAACAGTCGGGGGCCGTCGGGAACCCAGGCCCACCTCTCCCGGGATGGAGCCACCTGTCCTTCCAGCCCCCACATCGGAATCACTTGCGGGTACTCAACAAGCTGACCCGACTTTAGGCACCATCTATATAGTATGTATGTATGTATAGTATATACCCGTGATCACCTCCCGAGTGATCACGTCCCAATAGTATAGCAAGGCAGACTGACAAGAATGTAATGCCAATGATGATAAACTAGCATCCTATACTAAGTATTTAGGATTGCAAGTAAGGTATCAACAGATGTAGCAACAATGTCAGGATATGCAACAGAATAGGAGTAACCGGATAGTAACATGCTACACTACTCTAATGCAAGCAGTATAGAGAAGAATAGGCGATATCTGGTGATCAAGGGGGGGGGGGCTTGCCTGGTTGCTCTGGCAAGAAGGACGAGTCGCCAACACCGTAGTCGAACTGGGGGTCGTCGGCAGTCTCGGAGTCTATCGGAAAGGAGTAACGGAGAGGGAACACAATAAATAACAGAGCAATCAAAGCATCACAAAGCGTAACAAGACAATACACGGTGTTCGGTGTCCCCTAACGCGGTAGTAGGTGATACCGGTGAAGGGGGGAAACATCCGGGAAAGTATCCCCGGTGTTTCGCGTTTTCGGACAGATGAACCAAAGGGGGAAAGTTGCGTGTTTTCTATGCTAGGGATGTGTAGCGGACGAACGGGCTGCGTATCCAGATTCGTCTCGTCGTTCTGAGCAACTTTCATGTATAAAGTATTTCCATCCGAAATACGGTTTATTTTATATGAATTTTCAAAGTTTTAGTTAATTTCTGAAATTTATTTAATACGAAAATGAAATAAAAATGCCCAGTCAGCAGTAGAGATTGACATGTGGACCCAGTCAGCAGTTGACTGGGTCAACATTGACTGGTCAAGGGGCGCTGGGGTCCCACCCGTCACTGACTGGGACTGCCAAGTCAGCAGGTTTGACTGGTCAAAAGAACTGTGGGACCCATGTGTCAGTGAGACTTTTGATTAATAGATTGTTTTTCTTTTCTTTTTAGTAAACTAACTAGTTGTGGGCCCTGTTGTTAGTGACTAATTAATGGGGTGTTGGTTAGTACTAATTAGCCCCTGATTGATTTTGGGCCAGCGTGGTGGCACATCCAGCCATCAGGCTCTGCACACACACGCACACATAGCACACGCCATACTCGGCCATGTCCTTGGCCATGGCCAACCGAAAGCAGCAGTGTAGTGGCAAGATGCAGGAGAGTAGAGAGCAGCGGCAACGCATAGCAGCAGCAGCGCCTAGCAGCAGCACTAGTAGGCCGAGCAACTGCAGCGGCACAGCAGCAACAGCAGGCGCGTCAAATGAACGCAGCAAGCAACAGCAACACGTACACGTACGCGAAACCGGAGCTCTGGCCATGGCCTTGGGACAACGACATACGGTGATGGATCGAAGAGGAAATGAAGGGAATTAGAGGATATGCTCACTGTGAACTCGATGACGAGGTCTGGGAGGCCGGAGGTTGACCGGGTTGGCGGATCGACGAGGTGGACGACGATGGCCGTGGTTGGGGAAGAAGGCCAATGGGACGTCACGAGGCGCTCCGGCTCGACCTAGCGCTTGCAGACGGTGTAGAGGAGGACGGCGGTGCTCCCCGACTTCCTCCCGAGCGCTAGGGAGGCTTGTGGCCACGAGCATGGCGACGACATGGCGATGGCGTTCGGGCGACAGAGGAGGGAAGAGATCCAGCGAGGAGGAAGGGAATGGATAGGGTTGGTCGAGGGGGGCTCGGGGACGGCCTTATCCACCTCAGTGGTACTGTAGCGACGCGAGGGGGCGAGTGGGTGCGGTGGAGACGGTGACCGGCCTCGGGCACGTGCGCGTGGATGACAACGAGCAAGGGGGAACAGGAGATTGAGGGTGACCGCGGTGGGCTGGGCCGCTACTATTTCTAACGGGCCAAAGTGCATAGGAACCTTTCCTATTTTCTTTTGCTAAAATAACAAGTAGCTATTGTTCTCTAAAAAGTTTATTG
This sequence comes from Triticum aestivum, assembly GCF_018294505.1. Lineage (NCBI taxonomy): Eukaryota > Viridiplantae > Streptophyta > Magnoliopsida > Poales > Poaceae > Triticum > Triticum aestivum. The sequence continues at coordinate 417,207,106 of NC_057807.1, forward strand.
TTCAATGAGTTTTTCTAAATATGAAACTTTGCGCAAAAATGATATGCAATAATCTAGGGTTGTACAAAAGTTTGAGGGTATTCGCAATTCTTTGATTTTGTGTTTGAATTTAATCGACCAACTTAGAGGTTGCTGGTCCACAAAACAAAATGCTATAGTCAAATTTTGTAAACCAAATGGGTTTCATTTCTACAAGGGAAATACTCAGGGATTTTATGGAATACTTCCAACATTTTTGTTTTACGGTTTGAAGAAATAATATTTTGACTTTATTTTAAACTTTGAATTTGGGGTTGAAATATTTCTTAATTGTTTTTCTTAGGGCATAATAGTGATGACTTGGCCTCATTAGTGTGGAGTTATTGTAGTTTAATTATCCGGTCGTCACAATTCTCCTCCACTACAAGAAATCTCGTCCCGAGATTTAAGCGGTGGAGTAAGGTGGGAAAAGTGCTGGTAGTGAAAATTTAACGAGTCTTCTCAGTCTTGGCTGCCCTTTCGAAGAGGTTGATCCCTTTCGTTGATGTCTTCATTTCTCTGCTTCAAGTCATCGTGATTAAGTCAGCATTCTTTCTTCGGGAATAGCATCGTACTTACGAAAGAATAAAGGGGTGGGTATTCCGGGAGAATAGACCTCTACAAGGTTTATTATCTGGTCGATAACATCTGGGAAGGTGGCGGAAAGTATCTCTCGAATTGAAACTTAAGAAAATATTGAGAGCAATGTAAAGAGGTATCATGGGAAGTTTCGAGCGGTCAGGCAATTGTTTGTTGCCTGAAGCGGAGTGTGAAAGGGATTCAGAGCAATGAAGAAACATGTTGCATCCGATACCGGAATGAAATATGGCAGGGAAATTAGCTCGTGAATTACATACGAAGCCAAGCATAAGGGACAACTTTGGCAACAGGGGGTGTATAAGAGAGTCAGGTTTCGATCCTGTGGAACTGTGGGTTATGGGCCCACCATGTGGGTTAAAAGTAGGAAGGGTGGAGATGTCTTGCGTGATCATGCAAGCAAGGCATGTCAGAGGGTAGCCTGTCGATTATGTCGGCAACAACGTCGATACCAAGGGCGAGGGATGAAGAGAACCATTTTCCTGCTCGTTGAACGAGGTGGACCAATAGGCAAAGTTCCCGTCCGTCGGTGGCTACCGAAATGTCATCAATAGTAGAAACAGGGTCTTACTGACAGAGCGGTACCACGAGGTGTTTACATAAGCAGGAGTATATTACTGCTTAGATCATATAGATCACAAGACACGTTAAACCAACCAACGGAAAGGAAAATACGATTATCAGATTAAACAGAACAATGGAAAGGAAAATGTGTTTAAACACATATTTCAAGGGTATATCCTTCCCAAGGGCAATTAGAGCATGATATCCAAGATAGGATATAATGTAGAAAACTCTTTAGGTACGGGAGAGAATTTTCATGACATTACCCATACAACGGTGTTTGGATCATTGAGCAGGAAACATTTAATGTTGGGCTTCAAATGTTCCCGTTGAAAATCAGAGTACCATAGACATGCTTCGAGATAGCATTGACATGGTCAACAGGTGAAGGTCAGACTTTGGAAACAAAAAGGATCCATCAGGAACAACTTATAGAATAAATCTTACAATTTCCTCACGGAAGAATGACTAACCTTGCCAAAAGGAAACTATAACAATAGGTCCTCCGGCCAAGTGTGCTAGGCATGACATCATCTTACCGGGTCATATAACACCAATGTTATAACTCTTGGAAATATGGTCCAACCGTCATATCCGACCGGGATTCAGATCTGATTGGTGTGAGGATACCTCAGACTTAGGATGCCTGAGAAGAGAAGGTGCAACACCAATTGACGAGATGACAATGTGAGATTCTCAGGAAATGAACTATGGAAGTGAGTTCCGAGACAAGAGTTCATCATTAAACCCAAGAGAGAATGGGGAGGTGGCTGATGAACTCAGCGACAATTCATTGAGATTTCCAAAAGGATGGATTCCCACAATTATGTGAACAAGGAGATAACATTAGTCAGATCAAATGATACAATGATGTATGCTCGATGGAAAACATCCACAATTAAAAATTGATCGAAAGTGCACCTAGAAGTATGGACTAAGTAGCATGATCAATGTTAGAATGGTAATTTGATAACCAAAAGACTTAGAATGAAACTATCGGCCATTCACTTCAAAGCAATATGGTTGCTAGAAGTTTTGAATTCGCACAACAGAGTTCACTCAACACGGGGACCAAGAAAAGAATGGTGATGGCGAGAAGCATCACAATAACAAGAATTCTTAAGAGGTGGTGAAATTCTCGCTACATTCTTGTCATAAAAGATGGCAATACTCAAAGGTAAAGAAGAACAAATGCTGGATAGCAAGGATCTCAAGGTATACACAAAACACGAACAAGTTTGTGTTGAACGGAAGTCAATAAAGTGGCCAATGATAACACCAATCATCGAGGGCAAGGATGGTATTTCTCATCATGAATTCGATTGATATCATGTAAGAGCTCATTAGGTTGACGATGATCACGACACATTTGTCGAGAGATTTCATGAAGATGCAATCAATCAGCGACGACAACAAGTCAAAGGAATGATGAAGTGGAAGGTTATTGGAACCACGGTTACAACACAAACTCGAAATCAAGCTTGCGATTCAAGGCGAAATGATATGATGAGGAAAATCGACGTAAGCTTAGCTCATCATCAAAAATTGTGCTCCGAAAGGACCAGGTAGCACAGTTAAAATTAGCAAGATAATGATGTAGCCGATCAGGCTAGGAATGACGTGATCGGGTACAAACTCATAAGTAAGGAAGATTACTAAGAGTTGTTGAACCGTAGTGCGGACTCGATTCATTTATTGGGGTACTCGAGTGACTAACCACTCAAAACCCAGGAAAAATTGGAATCAATGAGAATGTAGTACTTGACAAAGAACTCATAACAAGTTATGCAGTTCCGTGACAATCTTGAGATACTAGGGGGTAATACTCGACGACAGACCAAAGTAAAGGTTGGACATGTGTATTGATCCACAGAAGACAAGTGCTTAAACTTGCCCGAGAAATGGGATCAAAGAAGAACATATGGTCGGAACCACGATTGCAAGGGATCAATTCACTGATACCAAAGGATATTAGATCAAGGAAATAGTTATTATTACAAGAAGCTTCCATGATAGGGTCTACAGCATGTCCATGGGCATGAACACAAAGGTTCAAGGTCGACTCCCATTCCTTCAATGTATAACCTTCCATTCACCTCTCGCTTTTCAAAAATGATAATAGTTGTTGAAAATTTTATCTGGTGCAATACCAAATAAGATGACCCGTGAAATCTTTCGGGTTCACACAGATTAAGGAAGGCATAGGTTCAACCCATCAGGGCATCTTAGGAACATATACCACAAACTTCAGGAGTAAGTAACACAAGCTTGAAAGTAGAGCATTGTTCAAAGGCAGATGATACAATTTACCAAAGGCATTATATACCCATGGAAAGGCTCTCAAGGTTAGTCAATATGAAGGACACTGTCGGATAAAATCCAACAAAGGAACCGATGGTCCACAAGGGATCTGATGTGAGCATCGGTACTCAACCAGAGGAAGAAACAATGCAAGGAGATCAAACTATAGAAACAACTGACTAATCCAAAGTTGAAATGCAAAATAATTATGATTTCCAAATCAGCGGATCAGAAGCAACGCTCTAATCAAGGATGGATAAGTTGAGTAGGCTTAGGGGTACAATCGACGGCAATTTGATTGGTCGATAACCAGCTCATGTTCAAAATAATGTCTGAGCCGGAAAGATAATTTAGAAGGGTTGATAGATGATTGTGTGCATTCGCACACGTGTTGAATCAAATAGGATCAAAATGACGGTGTCAAAAGATACTAGTGAATATTGCCAGATATATGGTAATCATCCATAAAGCAAGTAGACAAGTATTTTGTAGAACAATAAAGCTGCTAAGGATTTTCGGAGGATTGAATAGTATTTCAAAGACTTTTGTGAAACACATGAACAACTGGGGATGAGGGGATACTCGATAAGGGCGAGAAATTATCCGTAGGGGTATTCAGGTGGAAAGGAACTGTAAGGCAGTAGGCACAAAGTATTCTCGGATCAATAGAGAGAATTTCAAGGTATCTTCCAATGACAAGATCAACTGGGAACAAAAGTAAGAACGACAGATGTATGTATTCATCCATAGGGACATTTCGGTGGTAGGGAATTGCAAAAGCAACGGACACAAATTCTCGGGTTACAGCGGAGAGTATCTTTAGGGTCTTCACGTGCAGCAGACGATCATCAGTAATAAGGGGCTCTCCGATTGAAAGTGAAAACGAGATCCTAATGTTAGATTTAGCAAAATTCATTTAACCCGAATAGAAGAGAGATCAGAGTCCTAGAGTATAGACGAGGAGTAAAAGATCCTAATACCACCCAATGGCAACGTGGGCCCATGGGCCACACAGCCAAGTTAGTAAAAGTTTTGTAAAGTCTAGACTCGACTTCGGCCAAGGAGTATGGAAGGGGGATTCCTATAGGCAGTCGGCTCTGATACCAACTTGTGACGCCCCCGATTCAATCGTACACTAATCATGCACGCAAATGTGTACGATCAAGATCAGGGACTCACGAGAAGATATCACAGCACAACTCTAAAACATAAATAAGTCATACAAGCATCATAATACAAGCCAAGGGCCTTGAGGGCTCGAATACAAGTGCTCGATCATAGACGAGTCAGCAGAAGCAATAATATCTGAGTACAGACATAAGTTAAACAAGTTTGCCTTAAGAAGGCTAGCACAAACTGGGATACAGATCGAAAGAGGCGCAGGCCTCCTGCCTGGGATCCTCCTAACTACTCTTGGTCATCGTCAGCGGCCTGCACGTAGTAGTAGGCACCTCCAGTGTAGTAGGAATCATCATCGATGGTGGCGTCTGGCTCCAGGGCTCCAGCATCTGGTTGCGACAACCAGGTAGAAGGGAAAGGGGAAAAGAGGGAGAAAAGCAACTGTGAGTACTCATCCAAAGTACTCGCAAGCAAGGAGCTACACTACATATGCGTGGGTATATGTGTAAAGGGCCATATCGGTGGACTGAACTGCAGTGCCAGAATAAGAGGGGGATAGCTAATCCTGTTGAAGACTACGCTTCTGGCAGCCTCCGTCTTGCAGCATGTAGAAGAGAGTAGATTGAAGTCCTCCAAGTAGCATCTCCAAGTAGCATCTCTAGTAGCATCGCATAGCATAATCCTACCCAGCGATCCTCCCCTTGTCGCCCTGTGGAAAAGCGATCACCGGGTTGTCTGTGGAACTTGGAAGGGTGTGTTTTATTAAGTATCCGATTCTAGTTGTCATAAGGTCAAGGTACAACTCCAAGTCGTCCTGTTACCGAAGATCACGGCTATTCGAATAGATTAACTTCCCTGCAGAGGTGCACCACATAACCCAACACGCTTGATCCCTTTTGGCCGGACACACTTTCCTGGGTCATGCCCGACCTCGGAAGATCAACACGTCGCAGCCCCACCTAGGCACAACAGAGAAGCCAGCACGCCGGTCTAAACCTAAGCGCACAGGGGTCTGGGCCCATCGCGCTTAGCACACCTGCACGTTGCGAGGGCGGCCAAAAGCAGAACTAGCCCCCTTAATACAAGAGCAGGCTTACGTTCCAATCCGGCGCGCGCCGGTCAGTCGGTGACGTCTAGAAGGCTTCGGCTGATACCAAGACGCCGGGATACCCATAACTACTCCTGCGTAGATGGTTAGTGTGTATAGACCAAATGGCCAGACTCAGATCAAATACCAAGATCTCGTTAAGTGTGTTAAGTATCCGCGAACGCCGACCAGGGCCAGGCCCACCTCTCTCCTAGGCGTTCTCAACCTGCCCTGTCGCTCTGCCACAAAGTAACAGTCGGGGGCCGTAGGGAACCCAGGCCCACCTCTACCGGGATGGAGCCACCTGTCCTTCCAGCCCCCACATCGGAATCACTTGTGGGTACTCAATGAGTTGACCCGACTTTAGGCACCATCTGTATAGTATGTATGTATGTATAGTATATACCCGTGATCACCTCCCGAGTGATCACGGCCCAATAGTATAGCAAGGCAGACTGACAAGAATGTAGGGCCAATGATGATAAACTAGCATCCTATACTAAGTATTTAGGATTGCAGGTAAGGTATCAACAAATGTAGCAGCAATGTCAGGCTATGCAACAGAATAGGAGTAACCGAACAGTAACATGCTACACTACTCTAATGCAAGCAGTATAGAGAAGAATAGGCGATATCTGGTGATCAAAGGGGGGGCTTGCCTGGTTGCTCTGGCAAGAAGGACGAGTCGCCAACACCGTAGTCGAACTGGGGGTTGTCGGCAGTCTCGGAGTCTATCGGAAAGGAGTAACGGAGAGGGAACACAATAAATAACAGAGCAATCAAAGCATCACAAAACGTAACAAGACAATACACGGTGTTCGGTGTCCCTTAACGCGGTAGTAGGTGATACCGGTGAAGAGGGGAAACATCCGGGAAAGTATCCCCGGTGTTTCGCGTTTTCGGACAGATAAACCGGAGGGGGAAAGTTGCGTGTTTGCTATGCTAGGGATGTGTAGCGGACGAACGGGATGCGTATCTGGATTCGTCTCGTCGTTCTGAGCAACTTTCATGTATAAAGTATTTCCATCCGAAATACGGTTTATTTTATATGAATTTTCAAAGTTTTAGTTAATTTCTGAAATTTATTTAATACGAAAATGAAATAAAAATGCCCAGTCAGCAGTAGAGATTGACATGTGGACCCAGTCAGCAGTTGACTGGGTCAACATTGACTGGTCAAGGGGCGCTGGGGTCCCACCCGTCACTGACTGGGACTGCCAAGTCAGCAGGTTTGACTGGTCAAAATAACTGTGGGACCCATGTGTCAGTGAGACTTTTTATTAACAGATTGTTTTTCTTTTCTTTTCAGTAAACTAACTGGTTGTGGGCCCTGTTGTTAGTGACTAATTAATGGGGTGTTGGTAGTACTAATTAGCCCCTGATTGATTTTGGGCTGGCGTGGTGGCACATCCAGCCATCAGGCTCTGCACACACACGCACACATAGCACACGCCATACTCGGCCATGGCCTTGGCCATGGCCAACCGAAAGCAGCAGTGCAGCGGCAAGATGCAGGAGAGTAGAGAGCAGCGGCAATGCATAGCAGCAGCAGCGCCTAGGAGCAGCACTAGCAGGCCGAGCAACTGCAGCGGCACAGCCGCAACAGCAGGCGCGTCAAATGAACGCAGCAAGCAACAACAACACGTATGCGTACGCGAAACTGGAGCTCCGGCCATGGCCTTGGGACAACGACATATGATGATGGATCGAAGGGGAAATGAAGGGAATCGGAGGAGATGCTCACTGCAAACTCGATGATGAGGTCTGGGAGGCCGGAGGTGGACCGGGGCAGCGGATCGACGAGGTGGACGACGACAGCCGTGGTTGGGGAAGAAGGCCAATGGGACGTCACGAGGCGCTCCGGCTCGACCTAGCGCTTGCAGACGGTGTAGAAGAGGACGGCGGTGCTCCCCGACTTCCTCCCGAGCGCCGGGGAGGCTTGTGGCCACGAGCACGGCGACGACATGGCGATTGTGTTCGGGCGACAGAGGAGGGAAGAGATCCAGCGAGGAGGAAGGGAATGGATAGGGTTGGTCGAGGGGGGCTCGGGGACGGCCTTATCCGCCTCGGTGGTACAGTAGCGACGCGAGGGGGCAAGTGGGTGCGATGGAGACGGCGACCAGCCTCGGGCACGTGCGCGTAGATGACAACGAGCGAGGGGGAACAGGAGATTGAGGGTGACTGCGGTGGGCTGGACCGCTACTATTTCTAACGGGCCAAAGTGCATAGGAACCTTTCCTATTTTCTTTTGCTAAAATAACAAGTAGCTATTGTTCTCTAAAAAGTTTATTGTTCAATGAGGTTTTCTAAATATGAAACTTTGCGCAAAAATGATATGCAATAATCTAGGGTTGTACAAAAGTTTGAGGGTATTGGCAATTCTTTGATTTTGTGTTTGAATTTAATCGACCAACTTAGAGGTTGCTGGTCCACAAAACAAAATGCTATAGTCAAATTTTGTAAACCAAATGGGTTTCATTTCTACAAGGGAAATACTTAGGGGTTTTATGGAATAGTTCCAACATTTTTGTTTTACGGTTTGAAGAAATAATATTTTGACTTTATTTTAAACTTTGAATTTGGGGTTGAAATATTTCTTAATTGTTTTTCTTAGGTCATAATAGTGATGACTTGGCATCATTAGTGTGGAGTTATTGTAGTTTAATTATCCGGGCGTCACAACTATAGTTGAACCAGCTCTATAACCTAGTACAAATAATTTTACATTAGAATTGAACTAGCTCTATTTCCTAGTACAAAGAATTGTACACTAGTGTTGAACTACCTCTATAACCTAGTACAAATAATTTTACACTAGAAATTAACTAGCTCTATTATCTAGTATAAATAATTTTACACTAGAACTGAACTAGCTATATAACCTAGTACAAATAATTTTACACTAGAGTTGAACTAGCTCTATAACCTAGTACAAATAATTTTAAACTAGAGTTGAACTAGCTCTATAACCTAGTACAAATAATTTTACACTATAGTTGAACTAGCTCTATAACCTAGTACAAATAATTTCACACTATCATTGAACTAGGTCTATAAACTAGTACAAATCATTTTCCACTATAGTTGAACTAGCTCTATTATCTAGTACAAATAATTTTACACTAGAATTGAACTAGCTCTATAACCTAGTACAAATCATTCTACACTAGAGTTGAACTAGCTCTATGACCTAGTACACATAATTTTAGACTAGAGTTGAACTACCTCTATAACCTAGTACAAATAATTTTAAACTAGAGTTGAACTAGCTCTGTAACCTAGTACAAATAATTTTACACTAGAGTTGAACTAGCTCTATAACCTAGTACAAATCATTTTACACCACAGTTGAACTAGCTCTATTACCTAGTATAATTAATTTTACACTAGAGTTGAACTAGCTCTATAACCTAGTACAAATCATTTTAAACTATAGTTGAACTAACTCTATAACCTAGTAAAAATAATTTTACACTAAAATTGAAGTAGGTCCATAACCTAGTTCAAATAATTTTACAATAGAGTTGAACTAGCTCTATAAGCTAGTACAAATAATTTTACACTAGAAATGAACTAGCTCTATAACCCAGTACACATAATTTTACACTAGCATTGTACTAGGGATACAACCTAGTACAAATTATTTTACACTAGAGTTGAACTAGCTCTATAACCTAGTACAAATAATTTTAAACTAAAGTTGAACTAGCTCTATAAGCTAGTAGAAATAATTTTACACTAGAAGTGAACTAGCTCTAAGACCTAGTACAAATAATTTTACACTAGAGTTGAACTAGCTCTATAACCTAGTACTAATCATTTTTCACTATAGTTGAACCAGCTCTATAACCTAGTACAAATAATTTTACATTAGAATTGAACTATCTCTATTACCTAGTACAAATAATTGTACACTAGAGGTTAACTACCTCCATAACCTAGTACAAATAATTTTACACTAGAAATGAACTAGCTCTATTATCTAGTATAAATAATTTTACACTCTAACTGAACTACCTCTATAACCTAGTACAAATCATTTTACACTCGAGTTGAACTAGCTCTATAACCCAGTACAAATAATTTCAAACTAGAGTAGAACTAGCTTTATAACCTAGTACAAATAACTTTGCACTAGAGTTGAACTAGCTCTATAACCTAGTACAAATAATTTTACACTAGAGTTGAACTAGCTCTATAACCTAGTACAAATAATTTTACACTAGAATTGAACTAGCTTTATAACCTAGTACAAATAATTTCACACTATCATTGAACTAGGTCTATAAACTAGTACAAATCATTTTCCACTATAGTTGAACTAGCTCTATTATCTAGTACAAATAATTTTACACTAGAATTGAACTAGCTCTATAACCTAGTACAAATCATTCTACACTAGAGTTGAACTAGCTCTATGACCTAGTACACATAATTTTAGACTAGAGTTGAACTACCTCTATAACCTAGTACAAATAATTTTAAACTAGAGTTGAACTAGCTCTGTAACCTAGTACAAATAATTTTACACTAGAGTTGAACTAGCTCTATAACCTAGTACAAATCATTTTACACCACAGTTGAACTAGCTCTATTACCTAGTATAA
>NC_057807.1:417218270-417253145 GCF_018294505.1 Triticum aestivum
TAGTACAAATCATTCTACACTAGAGTTGAACTAGCTCTATGACCTAGTACACATAATTTTAGACTAGAGTTGAACTACCTCTATAACCTAGTACAAATAATTTTAAACTAGAGTTGAACTAGCTCTATAACCTAGTACAAATAATTTTACACTAGAGTTGTACTAGCTCTATAACCTAGTACAAATCATTTTACACCACAGTTGAACTAGCTCTATTACCGAGTATAAATAATTTTACACTAGAGTTGAACTAGCTCTATAACCTAGTACAAATCATTTTAAACTATAGTTGAACTAGCTCTATAACCTAGTAAAAATAATTTTACACTAAAATTGAAGTAGGTCCATAACCTAGTTCAAATAATTTTACAATAGAGTTGAACTAGCTCTATAAGCTAGTACAAATAATTTTACACTAGAAATGAACTAGCTCTATAACCTAGTACACATAATTTTGCACTAGCATTGTACTAGGGATCTAACCTAGTACAAATTATTTTACACTAGAGTTGAACTAGCTCTATAACCTAGTACAAATAATTTTAAAATAAAGTTGAACTAGCTCTATAAGCTAGTAGAAATAATTTTACACTAGAAGTGAACTAGCTCTAAGACCTAGTACAAATAATTTTACACTAGAGTTGAACTAGCTCTATAACCTAGTAATAATCATTTTTCACTATAGTTGAACCAGCTCTATAACCTAGTACAAATAATTTTACATTAGAATTGAACTAGCTCTATTACCTAGTACAAATAATTGTACACTAGAGTTGAACTACCTTCATAACCTAGTACAAATAATTTTACACTAGAAATGAACTAGCTCTATTATCTAGTATAAATAATTTTACACTCTAACTGAACTAGCTCTATAACCTAGTACAAATCATTTTACACTCGAGTTGAACTAGCTCTATAACCCAGTACAAATAATTTCAAACTAGAGTAGAACTAGCTTTATAACCTAGTACAAATAACTTTACACTAGAGTTGAACTAGCTCTATAACCTAGTACAAATAATTTTACACTAGAGTTGAACTAGCTCTATAACCTAGTACAAATAATTTTACACTGGAATTGAACTAGCTTTATAACCTAGTACAAATAATTTCAGACTATCATTGAACTAGGTCTATAAACTAGTACAAATCATTTTCCACTATAGTTGAACTAGCTCTATTATCTAGTACAAATAATTTTACACTAGAATGGAACTAGCTCTATAACCTAGTACAAATCATTCTACACTAGAGTTGAACTAGCTCTATGACCTAGTACATATAATTTTAGACTAGAGTTGAACTACCTTTATAACCTAGTACAAATAATTTTAAACTAGAGTTGAACTAGCTTTGTAACCTAGTACAAATAATTTTACATTAGAGTTGAACTAGCTCTATAACCTAGTACAAATCATTTTACACCACAGTTGAACTAGCTCTATTACCTAGTATAAATAATTTTACACTAGAGTTGAACTAGCTCTATAACCTAGTACAAATCATTTTAAACTATAGTTGAACTAGCTCTATAACCTAGTAAAAATAATTTTACACTAAAATTGAAGTAGGTCCATAACCTAGTTCAAATAATTTTACAATAGAGTTGAACTAGCTCTATAAGCTAGTACAAATAATTTTACACTAGAAAAGAACTAGCTCTATAACCTAGTACACATAATTTTACACTAGCATTGTACTAGGGATATAACCTAGTACAAATTATTTTACACTGGAGTTGAACTAGCTCTATAACCTAGTACAAATAATTTTAAACTAAAGTTGAACTAGCTCTATAAGCTAGTACAAATAATTTTACACTAGAAGTGAACTAGCTCTAAGACCTAGTACAAATAAATTTACACTAGAGTTGAACCAGCTCTATAACCTAGTAATATTCATTTTTCACTATAGTTGAACCAACTCTATAACCTAGTACAAATAATTTTACATTAGAATTGAACTAGCTCTATTACCTAGTACAAATAATTGTACACTAGAGTTGACCTACCTCCATAACCTAGTACAAATAATTTTACACTAGAAATAAACTAGCTCTATTATCTAGTATAAATAATTTTACACTCTAACTGAACTAGCTCTATAACCTAGTACAAATCATTTTACACTAGAGTTGAACTAGCTCTATAACCTAGTACAAATAATTTCAAACTAGAGTAGAACTAGCTCTATAACCTAGTACAAATAATTTTACACATGAGTTGAAGTAGCTCTATAACCTAGTACAAATAATTTTACACTAGAGTTGAACTAGCTCTATAACCTAGTGCAAGTCATTTTACACTATAGTTGAACTAGCTCTATAACCTAGTACAAATAATTTTACACTAGAATTGAACTAGCTTTATAACCTAGTACAAATAATTTCACACTAGCATTGAACTAGGTCTATAAACTAGTACAAATCATTTTCCACTATAGTTGAACTAGCTCTATTATCTAGTACAAAAAAATTACACTAGAATTGAACTAGCTCTATAAACTAGTACAGATCATTCTACACTAGAGTTGAACTAGCTCTATGACCTAGTACACATAATTTTAGACTAGAGTTGAACTACCTCTATAACCTAGTACAAATAATTTTAAACTAGAGTTGAACTAGCTCTGTAACCTAGTACAAATAATTTTACGCTAGAGTTGAACTAGCTCTAAAACCTAGTACAAATCATTTTACACCATAGTTGAACTAGCTCTATTACCTAGTATAAATAATTTTACACTACAGTTGAACTAGCTCTATAACGTAGTAAAAATCATTTTAAACTATAGTTGAACTAGCTCTATTACCTAGTATAATTAATTTTACACTAGAGTTGAACTAGGTCCATAACCCAGTAGAAATAATTTTACAATAGAGTTGACCTAGCTCTATAAGCTAGTACAAATAATTTTACACTAGAAATGAACTAGCTCTATAACCTAGTACACATAATATTACACTAGCATTGTACTAGGGCTATAACCTAGTACAAATCATTTTACACTAGAGTTCAACTTGCTCTATAACCAAGTACAAATAATTTTAAACTAAAGTTGAACTAGCTCTATGTCGGTGTACTAGAGTAGGGGTACCCTAGTATCCCGAACTTGTGCACGGGCAGTTGTAGCACACCGCGGCTAGGCTTGCCGGGCGACCACCAAGGTCCTTCGTGGTTCCTTTGGAGCCATTCAAGAACAAAGTATTCAAGCCAAGGAGACAAGGCCCCGGCAAGAGGAGCTTGCCGGGAAGGCCAACCAAGGCATCTAAAGGAACTTGCCGTGACGCGCCACGCATCCCGGCGAGGCCCGGTGAGCGACAAGCTTCCGAACGCGACAAGAAAACAACCGCGGCAAGGCGCTTGCCGCGGCAAGCTACCACTCTGTACCCGCGCTCCAGCGCATCCACCAACGTGTCGCCCTGGGGCCTTTCCAGGCGCACGTGGCAAGAGGCTGTGCAGCCAGCGGTGCGTGGTGGCAAGCGACGCTGACAAGACTGCCATCGTGGCGAGCGGTGGCGTCCCTGACAGTCCTTTTTGCACTATTCGGGCGACACAGACGGGCATTTAATGCCTTTGTCCCCTGCCGTCAGGGTTAGGTAGGATACACTGTACAAGTAGTTGCACCAACCGCAACACCTTTTCCATTTTTTACCCTTGTCTGCGTTGCCACCTGTCGGTGACCCCTTGAGCATATAAAAGGAGGCCCATGCGCAACGTAGGGGGGAGAAAAGAAAAGGGAGAAAAACACTCATGCTCGGTCACGTTAGCAGCTCGTGTGTACTGTAGCACTCAGCGCCCCCGAGCAAGAACTCAATACAATCAGACAAGCAGCAGTAGGAGTATTATCTCTCCGAAGAGCTCCGAAGCTAGGTAAACTGCTCGTGTGCTTCGCCTCGATCCGCTCTTCGTGCGATCTCCGCCCCCCGCCGAACCGAAAGGGGCTCGGTCCGCCGGTCCCCATAGGTGTTCGTGGATCAGCTTCGCCGACATCTTTGGTGCGCCAGGTAGGGGGAAAGGAGAAGATAATGGTGTGGACTAGGCATCGTTCAAGGAAGTTTCGCCTTACCGGAAAGCAAACGACAAAAAAGCTAAGTTGCCAAAGTTTGAGCAATCAGTTTTAAATTTTTAAGTTATCTTCCTCGAACGACCGTAGTTTGTATGGAAAACCTGTGCGCGGAGGAACCAACTCGTTGCTAGTTGCGCCCTTACTTTGTTTCGAGTCCGCTCAACAACTTAAGTGAGCTGCGACTAGTTGCGACAAGGTTTCTTGTCGGCAGCGGCTCCGCCAGCAGGCTGCTGATGTCCCGTACCCAGCGCTCGCGGCCCAGGTGCCTGCGCCGAACAGTTCCCTAAAAGCGTAGGGCAAAAACATACAAAGGAAGGAATCAAGTGAAGGAAAGAACATAGCAATCTCTACCCAAAATAGAGTTATGTTACAAGATAGCTTGTCGCAGCTCTAACAGATTGTTCTCATGACATGACCAGCAGCGACATGGAAAAAGAGAAAACGGGCGGCCTAATCTACGCGGTCGCCCTCAACCCTCTTGATCTCGCTCACCTTGTCCACAATGGGTGCGACAAGGGCCTTGAGCGCTTCCAGATCAGCATCCGGCGGTAGGGACCTGAGGACGTTGGTGAGGTTGAGGCCTGGGTTGCGGAAGGCCACCTTCACCAGCACCTTTTGAAGAACTCCCGCGCAGATCTTGCGCGAATCGTCGGCCAGCTGCTTTGGGATCTTCTCCCGGAGTCGCTGGAGGGCCGTCGCCACACCTTTGAAGAACAAGCTGAGCTTGGCGCTAGGTTGGAGGTACTCGTCGGAAGAATACCCGAGGTCCTCCATCCCCAGCTGCGCCAGCTCCCCGTCAATGGCGGCGGCAACATTCACGAGACCCTCGGTCCAGTGCTCCACAGTCTCCCTAAAAGCATTCTGGGCGGCAGCAGCACTCGCCAGCAGCGCCTCGTCGGCCTTGATCTTCTCCTTCAAGGCCACCTCTTGCTCCCTGGCGCCGTCCAGCGTCTTGGTCAAAGTAACCAGCTTCAACTCAAGATCGGCGTTGGAGTCCTTGGCGGTGCTAAGCTCTTTGCTCCTCTCAGCAAGACGACCCTGTAGCTCGCCATGAGCGGCGGCGTCCTTCTCGCGCTCACGCTTGAGCGCAGCAAGTTCCTCGCCGCTCGCCTTGAGATCGGCCTCCAGCTGCACCATCTTCGTCTCCAGTTCCTTCTTGGCGGCCTCGGCAGCTGCGGCAGCATCCTTTGCTTCCTTGAGAGCCCCGCCAATTGCTTGCTCGCGTGGGGCAAGCTCCTCCTCGTGGCTGTCAAGGTTGACCTTGCGCTGCGCCAACTCGCCTTCCTGCGCAGATAGCTTCTTGGCAGTGAGCCGCTGTTGCTCTTCAACTTCAGCCTTCGCGAGGAGGAAAGCTTTCCGCTCCTCGGCAACCTGCTCCCGCTCCTCTGCCAGGGATCGGAGAGTTTCTTGCCTGAGACCCTGGAGCTCCTCAGCGCGCTTCTCAATGTCCACTCCCGCCCTCGCGACAAGCGCTTCTCGAGATTCCAGCTTGACTTGTCGGGCGCGGTACAGCGACAACAGCTTCCGAAGCAGCCGCTCCTCCTCAGGCTCATCGCTGCTGCTGCTTGGTGCGTCGACCAGCGTCAGCCCAGCGGAGGCGAGCACCTCTCCATCCAAAATCTCTCCTTCGACCGGCGCCCTGGAGCTTGACGCCCAGGGGAGCTTGATGAAGATGCCGTCGCCGGCCTTCAAATAGGTGCCGGGCTGGGGCTCTTCGGAGCCTGGTGCTGCAGCAGCGGCGGAGGGATCGGCAGTCGGCGCAGCGCCTGGCGCTCCTGCGGCCTCGGGGCCGTCAGTGCGATCACCGGATCCCTTGCCGGCTTCTGCGGCGGCAGCTTTGGCGGCCTCTTCGCCGGCGGGATCATCAGCGCCGGCTTCTCCTTCGGTGGCAACGGCGTCGTCGGTGTTGCTGCACGCGTTCTCCTCACTGGCGACCTCGGTTTCCATCGGATCCGTAGCAGATGGATCTGACGACCAAAGAGGGGAGAAAAGTCAAACAAATATGCAAAAAGAAAGTCAAAAGAAGAAGAACCCAAGGGAAGTTTTCAAGCAAGATGATTACCTGTGCTAGGATCTGCGGTCATGGTCTCAACCATCGGGGGGTCGCCAGTGCTGTCCCTTGCCGGAGAACTATCCCTTGCCGGAGAACACTCCCTTGCCGGGGAATCCTCCCTTGGCGGTGTAGTCGAAGCAGATGGCAGTTCGGGAGCGGCTTCCGGGCCCTCCTGGTGGGGCTGCTCTACTCCTACACAAACCAACAGTCAGATATCAGCAAAGAAAGAGCAACCATGCGCACCTGACAGCAGGAAGTAAACTATGTACTTACGCTGGGGGCTGCGCTGGGGGCTGCTTTGGGGAAAAGTTGCTGGGTCCGGCAAGATGGTCTCGGACACGCCCTCTGCTGTCGCGGTGGGTTCGTCCTCGATGACAATCACCGGGACCTTGGCTCTCTTCGCCGCTCTCTAGGCCAGAGTCCTGAAAAGGAATGGGTTCGGAGTAAAGCAAATCAGATACAAGACAAAACAGCAAGAATTGAAGAACTACAAGCACGGCAAAGAATCTTACTCTTCTTCTTCCTCGTCGGAGCTGAGCGCGGAGAGATCAAAGTCCGGCTCGCCTCTGGTGCGACGAGGCGGAGGAGTAGTTTCCCTTGTCCGCTTGGCAGGAGCAGTAGAGGTGGGTCGGGAAGACCCCGCTCCAGTTGCCGCAGCGGCATGAGGCGCTCCCGTGGCAACAGTGCTTGTCGCGGTAGAGCGTGTCGCGCGACACGGCGGCTGTTGACTCGTCTGCCGCCGCGCTACGTCCACGGCCTTGCGGAGACGCCTTCTTGGTGGAGCTGGGGGCTCCGCTTGCGGCAAGCTATCTGAAGGTTCGGGTCCGACAAGCTCTCCCTCGCCGGGCTCGCTCGACTCATCTTCGGGCCCGACAAGCTCTCCCTCGCCGGCAAACTCCTCACGCTCGGCAAGGCTTGCCGCCTCTGCTGCCTCTACCTCCTCCATGGTGAATCCAAACTCACCCGCGGCAGCGACTGCCGCTGCCTCTTCCAGCCTAGTGGCGATGCGCTGCATCTCCGCGTCGGTGGTGTCGCGAGTAAGGCTCTTCTGCTCGTCGGAGCGGACCGGCATTTCAACCAAGCCATCAAAGAACTCCTGCACGACGGCGTCTGCCGGCTCTTGCCAAGTTGGGACAATTCCATGCGAGTCACACAGCGGCATCATTGCACGGATGCGGTCGAGCGAGGAGTTGTTGCACAACGGAATGACACCCCTCGGCAACATGAATGGATGTTGAGGATCGTGCTTGAACAGTTCCAGGAGCATCGCGTCCAGCTCCAGGATAATGAAGTTGAAGTTGAGGCCCGGGCGCAGCCTCATGATATCCACCGAGTTCTTGAACTCCCAGGCGGGTCTCCTCCTCTCCTGTAGGGGGGCGATGCGGCAGCGAAGAAAATCTGCGCCAACGGCGCCTACGGTGAGCCCGGCAAGCCTAAGGCGAAGGATCCGGGTGACGGCAATCTTCAGCCTATCGTCTTCCGGGGCCACGTTGCTCCAATCGTTGCCGCGCGCTATTGATGCTTGTCGCAGGGCGGTAAATGGCTGCGGGTTCTCCTCGACAATCCAGCATCACTCTGCTCTCCATTCCTCCCACTTACTGTGGAGCTCTCCCTCCAGATAAGCTTCCTTCTTGCCGACTCTCGAGATCCAGGCGATTCCGCCGGATAAAGGCTCTCCTCTCTTGACTCGGGGCATAAAGAAGTGGCGAAAAAGAGCGACGTTTGGATGGACTCCGACAAAGTTTTCACAGAGATGTGCGAAAACTGCCATGGTCAGAACGACGTTGGGGGTGAAGTCAAGGAGGCGGAACCCGTAGGTGTTCATGATGTCACAGAAAAATTCAGAGAAGGGCTT
The DNA here is from genome assembly GCF_018294505.1 of Triticum aestivum. Classification (NCBI taxonomy): domain Eukaryota; kingdom Viridiplantae; phylum Streptophyta; class Magnoliopsida; order Poales; family Poaceae; genus Triticum; species Triticum aestivum. The sequence goes on from NC_057807.1 coordinate 417,226,250, forward strand.
GCAGAGCCCGCAGCAGAAGAATAGCGCAAAGAAGGGGTATCCGTTCGGAGCCAGTTCCGAAGCGACAGCCGGGAGTACCTTCGTGCGCGGATGCGCTCGCATCTCCGTCGACCAGAAGAGGTAGTAGTACTCCCTCAGCTCCTTCGCGGCAAGCTGAGGGGGGAAGATGGCCCGCTCCTTTCACAGCACCGCGAGCCGCTGCGCCTCGACCGATTTCACGCCCTTCCCCTTGTCGGCTTTCAGAGCCATGGCGGAGGTGGTGGGGGAGATCGACGGCGTTGGTGGTGCTGGTGGCAATGGGGGGCGGCGCGCTGCTCTCTTTCGGCTTTGAGAAGAAGGGGGGAGCGGCGGAGATTTCCGAGATTGGAGTAGCAACTGGCGAGATGGGCGAACTGCCCCTGTTTCCCCTGCTTATAAAGAGGGAGGGGGCGGACATTCCGCCTTTCCGAATAAAGAAACCACCCACGATCTCACCCACGATGCCGCATCCGACGCATGCCATTGGGGGAGGGCGCGGTGGATACTGAGTAAGATACGGCGTAACCCAGGCCGTGCATGCCCGTGCCCTGTTTTGGGCCTGGCCCAACAGCGCTCGGCACCGTGTGTGGCCCAGGCCTGGGGGCTCCTGTCGGTGTACTAGAGTAGGGGTACCCTAGTATCCCGAACTTCTGCACGGGCAGTTGCAGCACACCGCGGCAAGGCTTGCCGGGCGACCACCAAGGTCCTCCGTGGTTCCTTTGGAGCCATTCAAGAACAAAGTATTCAAGCCAAGGAGACAAGGCCCCGGCAAGAGGAGCTTGCCGGGAAGGCCAACCAAGGCATCTAAAGGAACTTGCCGCGACGCGCCACGCGTCCTGGCGAGGCCCGGTGAGCGACAAGCTTCCGGACGCGACAAGACAACAACCGCGGCAAGGCGCTTGCCGCGGCAAGCTACCACTCTATACCCGCGCTCCAGCGCATCCACCAACGTGTCGCCCTGGGGCCTTTCCAGGCGCGCGTGGCAAGAGGTTGTGCAGCCAGCGGTGCGTGGTGGCAAGCGACGCTGACAAGACTACCATCGTGGCAAGCGGTGGCGTCCCTAACGGTCCTTTTTGCACTATTCGGGCGACGCAGACGGGCATTTAATGCCTTTGTCACCTGTCGTCAGGGTTAGGTAGGATACACTGTACAAGTAGTTGCACCAACCGCAACACCTTTTCCATTTTTTACCCTTGTCTGCGTTGCCACCTGTCGGTGAACCCTTGAGCATATAAAAGGAGGCCCATGCGCAACGTAGGGGGGGAGAAAAGAAAAGGGAGAAAAACACTCACGCTCGGTCTCGTTAGCAGCTCGTGTGTACTATAGCACTCAGCGCCCCCGAGCAAGAACTCAATACAATCAGACAAGCAGCAGTAGGAGTATTATCTCTCCGGAGAGCTCCGAAGCTGGGTAAACTGCTCGTGTGCTTCGCTTCGATCCGCTCTTCGTGCGATCTCCGCACCCTGCCGAACCGAAAGGGGCTCGGTCCGCCGGTCCCCATAGGTGTTCGTGGATCAGCTTCCCCGACACTCTATAAGCTAGTACAAATAATTTTACACTGGAAGTGAACTAGCTCTAAGACCTAGTACAAATAATTTTACACTAGAGTTGAACTAGCTCTATAACCTAGTACAAATCATTTTACACTATAGTTGAACCAGCTCTATAACCTAGTACAAATAATTTTACATTAGAATTAAACTAGCTCTATTACCTAGTACAAATAATTGTACACTAGAGTTGAACTACCTGCATAACCTAGTACAAATAATTTTACACTAGAAATGAACTAGCTCTATTATCTAGTATAAATAATTTTACACTCTAACTGAACTAGCTCTATAACCTAGTACAAATCATTTTACACTAGAGTTGAACTACCTCTATAACCTAGTACAAATAATTTCAAACTAGAGTTGAACTAGCTCTATAACCTAGTAGAAATAATTTTACACTAGAGTTGAACTAGCTCTATAACCTAGTACAAATAATTTTACACTAGAGTTGAACTAGCTCTATAACCTAGTGCAAATCATTTTACACTATAGTTGAACTAGCTCTATAACCTAGTACAAATAATTTTACACTAGAATTGAACTAGCTTTATAACCTAGTACAAATAATTTCACACTAGCATTGAACTAGGTCTATAACCTAGTACAAATCATTTTCCACTATAGTTGAACTAGCTCTATTATCTAGTACAAATAATTTTACACTATAATTTAACTAGCTCTATAACCTAGTACAAATCATTTTACACTGGAGTTGAACTAGCTCTGTGACCTAGTACACATAATTTTATACTAGAGTTGAACTACCTCTACAACCTAGTACAAACAATTTTAAACTAGAGTTGAACTAGCTCTATAACCTAGTACAAAAAAATTTACACTAGAGTTGAACTAGCTTTATAACCTAGTACAAATAATTTTACGCTAGAGTTGAACTAGCTCTATAACCTAGTAAAAATTGTTTTACACTATAGTTGAACTGGGTCTATAACCTAGTACAAATAATTTTACACTAGAATTTAACTAGCTCTATAACCTAGTACAAATAATTTTAAAGTAGAGTAGAACTAGCTCTATAACCTAGTACAAATAATTTAACACTAGAGTTGAACTAGCTCTATAACCTAGTGCAAATCATTTTACACTATAGTTGAACTAGCTCTATAACCTAGTACAAATAATTTTCACTAGAATTGAACTAGCTTTATAACCTAGTACAAATAATTTTACACTAGCATTGAACTAGGTCTATAATCTAGTACAAATCATTTTCCACTATAGTTGAACTAGCCTCTATTATCTAGTACAAATAATTTTACACTAGAATTGAACTAGCTCTATAACCTTGTACAAAACATTTTACACTAGAGTTGAACTAGCTCTATGACCTAGTACACATAATTCTAGACTAGAGTTAAACTACCTCTATAACCTAGTATAAATAATTTTAAACTAGAGTTGAACTAGCTCTATAACCTAGTACAAAAAAATTTACACTAGAGTTGAACTAGCTCTATAACCTAGTACAAACAGTTTTACACTAGAGTTGAACTAGCTCTGTAACCTAGTACAAATCATTTTACACTAGAGTTGAACTAGCTCTATAACCTAGTACAAATAATTTTACACTAGAATTTAACTAGCTCTATAACCTAGTACAGATAATTTTACACTAGAAATGAACTAGCTCTATAACCTAGTACACATGATTTTACACTACCATTATACTCGGGCTATAACCTAGTACAAATTATTTTACACTATAGTTGTACTAGCTCTATAACCTACTACAAATAATTTTACACTAGAATTGAACTAGCTCTATATCCTAGTGCAAATCATTTTATAGTAGAGTAGAACTAGCTCTATTAAGTATTACAAATAGTTTTAGACTAGAGTTGAACCTGCTCTATAACCTAGTACAAAAAGTTTTACACTGGAGTTGAATTAGCTCTATGACCAAGTTCAAATAATTTTACACTAGAGTTGAACTCGCTCTATATATTAGTACAAGTAATTTCACACAAGTGTTGAACTAGCTCTATAACCTAAGTGTCGGTGTACTAGAATAGGGGTACCCTAGTATCCCGAACTTGTGCACGGGCAGTTGCAGCGCCCCGCGGCAAGGCTTGCGGGCGACCGCCAAGGTCCTCCGTGGTTCCTTTGGATCCATTCAAGAACAAAGTATTCAAGTCAAGGAGACAAGGCCCCGGCAAGAGGAGCTTGCCGGGAAGGCCAACCAAGGCATCCCAAGGAACTTGCCGCGACGCGCCACGCGTCCCGGCAAGGTGACAAGGCCCCGGCAAGAGGAGCTTGCCGGGAAGACCAACCAAGGCATATCAGGGCCCGGTGAGCGACAAGCTTCCGGACCCGACAAGACAACGGCCGCGGCAAGGCGCTTGCCAGGGCAGGCGGCCACTCTATGCCCACGCTCCAGCGCATCCACCAACGTGTCGCTCTGGGGGCCTTTCTAGGCGCGCGTGGCGGGAGGCTGTGCAGCCAGCGGTGCACGGTGGCATGCGAAGCTGACAAGACTGCCATCGTGACGAGCGGTGGCGTCCCTGACGGTACCTTTCTGCACTGTTTGGGTGACGCAGACGGGCATTTAATGCCCTTGTCCCCTGCCGTCAGGGTTAGGTATGGTGCACTGTACAAGTAACTGTACCAACCACCTCTCTTTTTACACTTTTACCCTTCTCTACGTTGCCACCTGTCAGTGACCCCTTGAGCATATAAAAGGAGGCCCATGCGCAACGTAGAGGGGGTTCGGATCATTCGGAAGCCAGAAAAACACTTAGCTCTCTCTCGAGCAAGAACACAATACAACCAGACAAGCAGCAGTAGGAGTATTATCTCTTCGGAGAGCTCCGAAGCTGGGTAAACTGCTCGTGTGCTTCGCCTCGATCCGCTCTTCGTGCGACCTCCGCCCCCCGCCGAACCGAAAGGGGCCCGGTCTGCCGGCCCCATAGGTGTTCGTGGATCAGCTTCCCCGACACTAAGACAAATATTTTTACACTAGAGTTGAACTAGCTCTATAACCTAGTACAAATCATTTTAAACTATAGTTGAACTAGCTCTATAACCTAGTACAAATAATTTTACATTAGAATTGAACTAGCTCTATAACCTAGTATAAATAATTTTACACTTGAAATGAACTAGCTCTATAACCTAGTACACATAATTTTACACCAGCGTTGAACAAGATCTATAACCTAGTACAAATCATTTTACACTATAGTTGAACTAGCTCTATAACCTAGTACGAATAATTTTACACTAGAATTGAACTTGCTCTATAGCCTAGTACAAATCATTCTACACTAGAGTTGAACTAGCTCTATGACCTAGTACACATAATTTTACACTAGAGTTGAACTACCTCAATAACCTAGTACAAATAATTTTAAACTAGAGTTGAACTAGCTCTATAATCTAGTACAAATAATTTTACACTAGAGTTGAACTAGCTCTATAACCTAGTACAAATCATTTTATACCATAGTTGAACTAGCTCTATAACCTAGTATAAATAATTTTACACTAGAGTTGAACTAGCTCTATAACCTAGTACAAATCATTTTAAACTATAGTTGAACTAGCTCTATAACCTAGTACAAATAATTTTACACTAGAATTGAACTAGGTCCATAACCTAATACAAGTAATTTTACACTAGAGTTGAACTAGCTCTATAAGCTAGTACAAATAATTTTACACTAGAAATGAACTAGCTCTATAACCTAGTACACATAATTTTACACTAGCATTGTACTAGGACTATAACCTAGTACAAATCATTTTACACTAGAGTTGAACTAGGTCTATGACCTAGTACATACAATTTTAGACTAGAGTTGAACTAGCTCTATAACCTAGTACAAATAATTTTAAACTAAAGTTGAACTAGCTCTATAACCTAGTACAAATAATTTTTACACTAGAAGTGAATTAGCTCTATGACCTAGTACAAATAATTTTACACTTGTCGGTGTACTAGAGTAGGGGTACCCTAGTATCCCGAACTTGTGCACGGGCAGTTGCAGCACCCCGCGGCAAGGGTTGCCGGGTGACCGCCAAGGTCCTCTGTGGCTTCTTTGGAGCCATTCAAGAACAAAGTATTCAAGTCAAGGAGACAAGGCCCCGGCAAGAGGAGCTTGCCGGGAAGGCCAACCAAGGCATCTCAAGGAACTTGCCGCGACACGCCACGCGTCCCGGCAAGGCCCGGTGAGCGACAAGCTTCCGGGCGCGGCAAGACAACGGCCGCGGCAAGGCGCTTGCCGCAGCAGGCAACCACTCTGTACCCGCGCTCCAGCACATCCACCAACGTGTCGCCCTGGGGGCCTTTCCAGGCGCGCGTGGCGAGAGGCTGTGCAGCCAGCGGTGCGCGGTGGCATGCGACGCTGACAAGATTGCCATCGTGGCGAGCGGTGGCGTCCCTGACGGTCCCTTTTTACACTATTTGGGCGACGTAGACGGGCATTTAATGCCTTTGTCCCCTGCCGTCAAGGTTAGGTAGGATACACTGTACAGGTAGTTGTACCAACCGCAACTCTTTTTCCATTTTTATCCTTGTCTACTTTGCCACCTGTCGGTGACCCCTTGTGCGTATAAAAGGAGGCCCATGCGCAACGTAGAGGAGAGTTCGAAGCCAGAAAACACTCACGCTCGGTCTCGTTAGCAGCTGGAGTGTACTGTAGCACTCAGCGCTCCCGAGCAAGAACTCAATACAATCAGACAAGCAGCAGTAGGGGTATTATCTCTTCGGAGAGCTCCGAAGCTGGGTAAAACTGCTCGTGTGCCTCGCCTCGATCTGCTCTTCGTGCGAACTCCGCCCCCCGCCGGTCCCATAGGTGTTTGTGGATCAGTTTCCCCGACATCTTTGGCGCGCCAGGTAGGGGGCGTCGAGATTGTGTGAACCTGATCCGGCGTTCACACGAGCTAGACCTTCAACTTCTTCATCGACATGCCACCGAAGAAGAAGACTTCGGCGGCAGCTGTTCCGTCCACGTCGATCCCACCACCGCCGGAGAAAATGAGTGGTGGGGAAGACGTCGGCGGAAGAACGGACATTGACGAGGGAGCTCACGATGCTGCCAGGTCCAAGGACAAGGCTGCGCAGACCTCGGCGTCCGTACATGTTCCGCGGCCATCTCAGGAGGCGCAGGACCGACAGTGTCATGGTACTCGCAGTACCATACGTTTGTTGGGCCAAGATCGAGCTGGTGGATCTCGGGGTGCTCAAGACCAGCATGCACGCCAACATGCTGGCACGAGCGAGGCACGGTCGCCTGGACGGGATACTGCTCCTTCTAACATAGTTAGAAGTCCGAGCATATCCCGCTCCTCGCACCGTTCGCCACTGCCACCCACCACTCCAGCAGAAGCTTTGGCGCGAGCTCAACTGCTCCTGGATTACCCTCAAACGGAAGACAAGATCGACGGATGGAGGGCCACCATTCAGAGTCTCATCGGCTTCGCCAACGGCGACACTCCGCGGCAGCCGAGTACATCGCTGCAGCGGCAGGACCGCCAGGCACGAGCCGATGGCGACGAAGCCGGTGGGGGTGCAACCACCATGCACTCTCCACCCCGAAGGCCAAGATCGGTGACTCGCCGGATCCACCTCGACAGCGACTCCACCGCATCATCAGATCCACGAGCTCGTCGCGATCAGCGCCAAGTTCTTCACGAGCGACAGCAAGAAGACGCTCGTACTCGCATCGAGCGCCGAAGAGAAGCGCGGCGTCAATCGGACCAGCGCGTTGGGCCCTCCGTCGACATGCATGCGCCAGGGGAACCAGGCGACTTGCCGTACGCGGTAGGTTGCCCTGCGTTCACTCATGAGCTGCAGCAAGTCCAGTGGCCCAGCACGAAGAATTTCAAGCCAGATGTACCAGAGAAGTATGACGGCAAGTCGCATCCGTTGGAGTTCCTCAGCATCTACACCATCGCGGTGCAAGCTGCTGGGGGCGGGACGACAAGATCCTGGCCAACTACTTCCCGCTGGTGCTCAAACCCAATGTCAGATCCTGGCTCATGCACTTGCCGGACAACTCCATATCCTCTTGGGCAGATCTATGCCATCAGTTTGTCAGCGCCTTTACAGGCGGCCACAAGCCTCATGGCCAAGAGAGCGATCTTCATCTGCTCGCCCAGAAGGAAGGAGAGCCCCTGCGCAAGTACATTCAGAGATTCAGCCGTGTACAGCACAACATCCCAGATGTCCACCCTGCCGCGGTAATCAGCGCGTTCCATCAGAACATGCGAAACCGCAGGATGTGGGAGGAGATGGCGATGTGCAAGATTAGAGACGTCAGTGAGCTATATGCCCTGGCCGACAAGTGTGCACGTGCTGAGGAAGGGAGGAGACTCCCCGGAGAGAATACAGGAGCAGGAAGATCTGATAGTGAGGAGACTGCCCCGGCAAGGAAAAACCGGCGGCGGAACAACATGAAGAAGAAAGGCAAAGATGTGCTAGTCATTGAGAAGTACGGCAACGGAGGTGGCGCCAAGAAAGCCAAAGCTGGTAGCTCCGGCAAGGAGACTGCCGCGGGCATCAACTACCAGGCTGAGGCGGTCGCCGACAAGTAGGACGGCACCAACAAGCAGTACTGCAAGATCCACCGCACCAAGGGCCATGACCTCCAGAGCTGCAAGAAGGTCGAGCAGCTTGTCGAGCAGCAAAAGGCTGAATACGAGCGACGCGACAAGGAGAAAGCCCAGGAAGGTGCTGGAGGAGCCGGCAAGAAACGTCCCGGCCGAGGAGGACGCCGCGGCAAGGCCAAGCAGTGGCAAGGAGACAGACCTCCCCGCGGCCGCGACAAGGATGAAGATGACGACGACGACGAAGATATGGATGATGACGAGACCGATGAGCAGGAGTTCCAGAAAGCCACAGAGGTCCTGTGCGTTGACGGTGGTGCTTCTCTGCATACTTCACACCGCCAGCTCAAGCAATGGGTGCGGGAAGTCAATGCGGCAGAACCACCCATCGAGTCACGCAAACCTCTGAAATGGTCCAGCACGCCTATCATCTTTAATATTGAGGACCACCCTGATCGCATAACTGCGGTCTGGTGCTTGCCGATGTTGGTTTCACCAACTATCCGCAACCTCAGGGTCACTAAGATGCTAGTTGACGGCGGGGCCGGCTTGAACCTGATCTCCTCCGCGGTACTCCAGAAACTCCAGATCCCTGATAGCGAGCTCGAAGAGACCGGCACATTCCAAGGAATCAATCCGGGAAGGAGAAAGCCGAAGGGAAAGATCACGTTGCCGGTGACATTTGGCAGCGAGTTGAACTTCAGGACTGAGAGGGTCACTTTTGACGTTGCTGATTTTCCATTGCCTTACAATGGGATACTCGGCCGTCCAGCACTCGCCAAATTCATGGCAGCCTCTCACTATGCATACAACATACTGAAGATGCCAGGCCCGATAAGTGTCATCTCTGTCACTGGCGACAAGAAGGATGCTCTTATCTGTGCCGACAAGATCTACCGGGAAGCAGCAACCGGAACAAATCGCAAGTCACTTGCCGCTGAAGCTCCCGGGGCGAAGAAGAAGACCAAGTCCGGCAAGAGTTCTGATGCCCACTCCGGCAAGCGCACCTCTTCGGAGTGCTGCACTACCGTCGAGGACGCACCATCGAGCTCCACCGGCAAGTGTAAGAAGACAATGGCAGCTCCACCAGAGACTAAGAGGGTGTCCGCCAAGGAGGATGGCACTGGTGGTACCTTCACCATCAGTGTCACTCTCGACCCGAAATAGGAAAGCGCGCTCGTTGCTTTCCTGCGGGCGAATGTCGACGTATTTGCGTGGCAACCGTCTGACATCCCCGGTGTTCCCAGGAAAGTAATTGAGCACCATCTTGCTTTCTGTCCTCATGCGCGGCCCGTCAAGCAGAAGGTCAGGAAACAGGCACTGGAGCGCCAAGAATTCATCGCAGAAGAAATCAAGAAATTGGAAGCAGTAGGCCTTGTCAGAGGAGTGCTCCATCCTACGTGGTTGGCCAATCCTGTAGTCGTGCGTAAGGCAAACGGGAAATGGAGGCTTTGTATCGACTTTACCGATGTCAATAAAGCTTGTCCCAAAGACCCATTTCCCTTGACACGCATCGACCAGATTGTTGACTCCATGGCCGGATGTGACTTGCTTTCATTTCTTGATGCATACTCAGGGTACCATCAGATCTTCATGGCAGAAGAGAATGAGGAGAAAACCGCATTCATCACCCCATGTGGCACATATTGTTTCGTACGGATGCCCTTCGGTTTAAAGAATGTTGGTTCAACATTTGCAAGGGTAGTCCACGACGCTTTTGAGCCACAAATGCACAGAAATGTGGAAGCCTACATGGATGACATAGTGGTCAAGAGCAAGGACAAGGCATCTCTGATTCAAGATTTAGACGAAACCTTTGCAAATCTGCGCAAGATCAACCTCAAGCTTAACCCCAAGAAGTGTGTGTTTGGAGTCCCTTCCGGCAAGCTTCTCGGGTTCTTCGTGTCTCAGCGGGGAATTGAAGCCAATCCCGACAAGATCAAGGCCATTGAGCAGATTGAAGCACCAAAGTGCGTCAAGGATCTACAAAGACTTGCCGATTGCGTAGCTGCTCTCAGCAGGTTTATCTCTAGGTCTACTGAGCGCGCCCTGCCGTTTTTCAAAATATTGAAAAAGGCAGGTCCAATGAAATGGACTCCGGAGGCAGAGGCTGCGCTACAGGACTTAAAGAGATACCTGTCCTCCACTCCAACACTTGTCGCACCTAAGCCACAAGAGAAGTTGTTGCTATATATAGCGGCAACCAATCAAGTGGTTAGTGTTGCATTAGTAGCGGAGAGAGAGGCGGATGATGAGCCAGCAACCACGGCAGAGGCATCCAGCGACAAGCAAGGGACTTCACCGGCAAGCTCTGGTCCCGACAAAGATGGATCTGCGCAGGAGCGTGACAAGATGCAGAAAAGAATGGTGCAGCGCCCAGTTTACTTTGTCAGTTCCCTTCTGCAGGGGGCTAGATCAAGGTACTCTGGTGTGCAGAAATTGCTTTTCGGCCTTCTCATGGCCTCGAGAAAGCTGCGCCATTACTTCCAAGCACATGAGATCACAGTCGTCACTCGTTTTCCGCTGAAGAGGATACTGCAAAATCCAGAAGCAACAGGCAGGATTGTCGAGTGGGCACTGGAACTGTCAAGCTTTGGCCTCAAGTTTGAGAGCACTTCAACTATCCAAAGCAGAGCATTGGCAGAGTTCATAGCAGAATGGACGCCAACACAAGATGAAGAAATTCCAGAAACGAGCATCCCCGTCAAGGAAGCAAGCAAAGAGTGGCTGATGTACTTTGATGGTGCTTTCTCGCTGCAAGGCGCCAGTGCGGGTGTTCTACTTGTCGCACCCACCGGAGAACACCTCAAGTACGTAGACCAGATGCACTTTCCCAAGGAGCAAGCAACGAACAATACTGCAGAGTATGAAGGTTTGCTTGCCGGTCTCAGGATCGCAGCAGACCTTGGGATCAAGAAGCTTATTGTCTGGGGTGACTCACAGCTTGTCGTCCGCCAAGTGAACAAGAATTATCAGAGTCCGTTGATGGAAGCTTACGTTGATGAAGTGAGAAAGCTAGAACAGCACTTTGACGGCCTATAGATGGAGCATGTTCCAAGAGCTCAGAATGACATTGCTGATGGCCTGTCGAAGTGCGCCGCACTTAAGTTACCTGTGGAACCAGGGATCTTTGTGCTCAAGCTGACTCAACCGTCTGTAAAGCCATCGACTGGACAGAGCAAGAAGAGGAAGTTGATTTCTGGTGACTATTTTCCGGCAGAGCTCCCCGAAGCCGCCACCAAGAAGGTCGTCAAGATCAACACCAGGAGTGCTGAGGAGCAGTCTGCTCCGACAAGCCCCAGGGTTTGTTCCGTTGAAGCAGACGCTCCCGACAAGTTTTGCTCCGGCAAGCTTGCTGGGGAACGTCAAGCTCCGGCTGAGCCGCAGGTTCTTGCCGTAGAAGCGGATGTTCCCAGAGCAGCAGATGTGCCTTTAGTCCTTGTTGTCGAGCCGCAAGCTCCAGCATGGGCACAGCGGATTGTCCGTTTCCTTCAGACAGGAGAACTTCCCGAAGATCAAGAAGCAGAAAGAGTCGCCCAACAGTCAAGTATGTACCAGTTTGTTGACAACACACTGTACAGAAGAAGACTCAACGGCTTGAAATTGAAGTGTATTCACTGGGAAGACGGACAAAAGCTGTTGGCAGAGATACATGGAGGCATATGTGGTCACCACATTGGCGCAAGAGCACTTGCCGGCAAAGCGTTCCGGCAAGGTTTCTTTTGGCCGACAGCCCTCCAGGATGCAACTGCACAAGTAACCAAGTGTGAAGCGTGCCAGTTCCATTCCAAGCAGATACACCAACCAGCTCAAGCTCTCTAGACGATCCCTTTATCCTGGCCATTTTCGGTCTGGGGGCTCGATATCCCCGGTCCTTTTCCCCGAGCTGTCGGGGGCTTTGAGTACTTGTATGTTGCAATCGACAAGTTCACAAAGTGGCCGGAAGTGGAACCAGTGAGGAAGGTGACAGCACAGTCAGCCGTCAAGTTTTTCAAGTCGATTGTTTGCCATTTCGGGATCCCTAACAGGATCATCACCGACAACGGCACACAATTCACAAGCCGCACCTTCATGCAGTACGTCCAAGATCTTGGCGCCAAGGTCTGCTTCGCTTCTGTTGCTCATCCAAGAAGCAACGGTCAAGCGGAGAGGGCAAATGCTGAAGTGCTGCGCGGGCTCAAGACCAGGACTTTTGACAGGCTGCACAGGTGTGGAAAGAACTGGATTGAGGAGCTGCCGGTGGTTCTTTGGTCGATCAGGACGACGCCAAATCGAGCCACTGGCCAGACACCTTTCGCTCTAGTCCATGGAGCAGAGGCAGTTCTCCCCACAGAACTCGTATACGGATCACCTCGAGTGCTCGCTTATGATGAGCTTGAGCAAGAGCAGCTGCGACAAGATGACGCGCTGCTCCTTGAGGAGGACCGTCTTCAGGCTGCTCTACGAGCTGCTCGATACCAGCAAGCTTTGCACCGCTACCATAGCCGCAAAGTTAATGCCAGAAGTCTCGAGGAAGGCGACCTTGTTCTTCGGCGCGTTCAGTCTGCCAAGAATTCCAACAAGTTGACGCCGAGGTGGGAAGGCCCTTACCGGGTGAAACAAGTCACTAGGCCTGGCGCTGTCCGCCTTGAGACCGAAGATGGCATTCCGGTGAGCAGCTCCTGGAACATTGAGCATCTTCGTAAGTTTTACCCGTAAGGCGCGGTTGCCGGAACCTATTCCGGCAACCACCTTTTGTACAAGTCTTGCCGATGTTGCATGTAATCCTTTATACAAAGCCGGGCGCACACCCCGTGCATAAGTAAAGCTCATGTGCTCCGCACATCCTGTCAATTTCATGCTTTCTACTTTCTTTGCATGTGTTATCTGACACTTTGTGCAGCGCCTACCCCCGGTAAGCAATAACGAGCCATAAGGCTCCATATCTTTATTTTCTCTTCTTTCTTTTTCTCAAAAAGGAAAGGAAGGTTCCCTCGCCCAGAAGTTTGCCGGGGGGAAAGGAGAAGATAATGGTGTGGACCAGGCATCGTTCAAGGGAGTTTTGCCTTACCGGAAAGCAAATGCCAGAAAAGCTAAGTTGCCAAAGTTTGAGCAATCAGTTTTTAAATTTTTAAGTTATCTTCCTCGAACGACCATACTTTGTATGGAAAACCTGTGCGCGGAGGAACCAACTCGTAGCGAGTTGCGCCCTAACTTTGTTTCGAGTCCGCGCAACAACTTAAGTGAGCTGCGACTAGTTGCGACAAGGTTTCTTGCCGGTAGCAGCACCGCCAGCAGGCTGCTGACGTCCCGCACTCAGCGCTCGCGGCTAAGGTGCCTGCGCCGACAAGTTCCCTAAAAGCGTAGGGCAAAAAAACATACAAAGGAAGGAATCAAGTAAAGGAAATAACGAAGCAATCTCTACCCAAAATAGAGTTATATTACAAGATAGCTTGTCGCAGCTCTAACAGATTGTTCTCATGACATGACCAGCAGCGACAAGGAAAAAGAGAAAACGGGCGGCCTAGTCTACGTGATCGCCCTCAACCCTCTTGATCTCGCTCACCTTGTCCACAATGGGTGCGACAAGGGCCTTGAGCGCTTCCAGATCAGCATCCAGTGGCAAGGACCTGAGGACGTAGGTGAGGTTGAGGCCTGGGTTGCGGAAGGCCACCTTCACCAGCACCTTCTGAAGAACTCCTGCGCAGATCTTGCGGGACTCGTCGGCCAGCTGCTTTGGGATCTTCTCCCGGAGTCGCTGGAGTGCCGTCGCCAGCCTTTGAAGAACAAGCTGAGCTTGGCGCTGGGTTGGAGGTGCTCATCGGAGGAGTACCCGAGATCCTCCATCCCCAGTTGCGCCAGCTCCCCGTCGATGGCTGTGGCAACATTCACCAGACCCTCGGTCCAGTGCTCCACAGTCTCCCTAAAAGTATCCTGGGCGGCAGCAGCACTCGCCAGCAGCGCCTCGTCGGCCTTGATCTTCTCCGACAAGGCCACCTCCCGCTCCCTGGCGTCGTCCAGCGTCTGAGTCAAAGTAGCCAGCGTCAACTCGAGATCTGCATTGGAATCCTTGGCGGCGCTGAGCTCCTTGCTCCTCTCAGCGAGAAGACCCTGCAGCTCACCATGAGCGGCAGCGTCCTTCTCGCGCTCACGCTTGAGCGCGGCAAGCTCCTCGCCGCTCGCCCTAAGATCGGCTTCCAGCTGCGCCACCTTCGTCTCCAGCTCCTTCTTGGCGGCCTCGGCAGCTGCGGCAGCATCCTTTGCCTCCTTGAGAGCCCCGCCAATTGCTTGCTCGCGCGTGGCAAGCTCCTCCTCGTGGCTGTCAAGATTGACCTTGCGCTGCGCCAACTCGCCTTCCTGCGCAAACAGCTTCTCGGCAGCAAGCCGTTGTTGCTCTTCAACTTCGGCCTTCTCGAGGAGGAAGGCTTTCCGCTCCTCGGTGAGCCGCTCCCGCTCCTCTGCCAGGGACGGGAGAGCTTCCTGTCTGAGACCCCGGAGCTCCTCCGCCCGCTTCTCGATGTCCACTCCCGCCTTCGCGACAAGTGCTTCTCGGGATGCCAGCTTGGCTTGTCAGGCGCGGTAGAGCGACAGCAACTTCCGCAGCAGCCGCTCCTCCTCAGGCTCGTCGCTGCTGCTGCTTGGCGTGTCGACCAACGTCAGCCCAGCGGAGGCGAGCACCTCTCCATCCAGAATCTCTCCTTCGACCGGTGCCCTGGAGCTTGACGCCCAGGGGATCTTGATGAAGATGCCATCGCCGGCCTTCAAGTAGGCACCGGGCTGGGGCTCTTCGGAGCCTGGCTCTGCAGCAGCGGCGGAGGGATCGGCGGTCGGCGCAGCGCCTGGCGCTCCTGCGACCTCGGGGCCGTCAGTGCGATCGCTGGATCCCTCGCCAGCTTCTGCGGCGGCAGCCTTGGCGGCCTCTTCGCCGGCGGGATCATCAGCGCCGGCTTCTCCTTCGGTGGCAACGGCGTCGTCAGTGTCGCCGCGCGCGCCCTCCTCGCCTGCGACCTAGGTTTCCATTGGCACCATGGCAGGTGGATCTGACGAACGGAAAAGGGAGAGGAGTCACGCAAATATGCAAAAAAGAAAATCAAAATAAGAAGAACCAAAGGGAAGTTTTCAGGCAAGTGGCTTACCTGTACTAGGACCTGCAGTCGTGGTCTCAACTACCGGAGGGTCGCTGGCGCTGTCCCTTGCCGGAGAACTGTCCCTTGCTGGAGAACTGTCCCTTGCCGGAGAATTCTCCCTTGCCGGAGAACGCTCCCTTGCTGGGGAATCCTCCCTTGGCAGTGTAGTCGAAGCAGATGGTACTTCGGGAGCGGCTTCCGGGCACTCCTGGTGAGGCTGCTCTGCTCCTACACAAATCAGCAGTCAGATATCAGCAAAGAAAGAGCACCCATGCGCACTAGACAGCAGGAAGTAAACCATATACTTACGCTGGGGGCTGCGCTGGGGGCTGCTTTGGGGAATAGTTGCCGGCTCCGGCAAGGTGGTCTCGGACATGTCCCCTGCCGTCGCAATGGGATCATCCTCGATGACAATCACTGGGGCCTTGGCTCTCTTCGCCGCTCTCTGGGCTAGAGTCCTGAAAAGGAACAGGTTCAGAGCAAAGCAAATCAGATACAAGACAAAACAACAAATTGAAGAACTACAAGAACCACAAAGAATCTTACTCTTCTTCTTCCTCGTCGGAGCTGAGCGCGGAGAGATCGAAGTCCGGCTCGCCTCCGGTGCGACGAGGCGGAGGAGTAGGTTCCCTTGCCCGCTTGGCAGGGGCAATAGCGGTGGACCGGGAAGACCCCACCCCAGTTGCCGCAGCGGCGGGAGGCACTCCCGTGGCAACAGTGCTTGCCGCGGTAGAGCGCGTCGCGCGGCTCGGCGGCTGTTGACCCGTCTGCCGCCCCGCTACGTTCGCGGCCTTGCGGAGACGCCTACTTGGTGGAGCTGGGGGCTCCGCTTGTGGCAAGCTGTCTGAAGGTTCGGGTCCGACGAGCTCTCCCTCGCCGGGCTCGCTCGGCTCATCTTCAGGCCCGACAAGCTCTTCCTCACCGGCAAACTCCTCCCGCTCGGCAAGGCTTGCCGCCTCTGCTGCCTCTGCCTCCTCCACGGTGAATCCAAACTCACCTGCAGCAGCGGCTGCCGCCGCCTCTTCCATCCTAGTAGCGATGCGCTGCATCTCCGCATCGGTGGTGTCGCGAGTAAGGCTCTTCTGCTCGTCGGCGCGGACCGGCACTTCTACCAAGCCGTCAAAGAAATCCCGCACGACGTCGTCTCCAGGCTCTTGCCAAGTCGGGACGATTCCGTGCGAGTCGCACAACGGCATCATTGCGCGGATGCGGTCGAGCGCGGAGTTGTTGCACAACGGAACGACACCCCTCGGCAACATGAATGGATGTTGAGGATCGCGCTTGAACAGCTCCAAGAGCATCGCATCCAGCTCCAGGACGGTGAAGTTGAAGTTGAGGCCAGGGCGCAGCCTCATGATATCCGCCGAGTTCTGGAACTCCCAGGCGGGTCTCCTCCTCTCCTGCAAGGGGGCTATGCGGCGGCGAAGAAAATCTGCGCCAACGGCGCCTACGGTGAGCCTGGCAAGCCTGAGGCGTAGGATCCGGGTGAAGGCAATCTTCAACCTGTCGTCTTCCGGGGCCATGTTGCTCCAATCATTGCCGCGCACTATTGGGGCCTGGCGCAGGGCAGTGAATGGCTGCGGGTTCTCCTCGACAATCCAGCACCACTCTGCCCTCCATTCCTCCCACTTGCTGCGGAGCTCTCCCTCCAGATAAGCTTCTTTCTTGCCGACTCTCGAGATCCAGGTGATCCTGCCGGCAAGAGGCTCTCCTCTCTCGACTCGGGGCATAAAGAAGTGGCGAAAAAGAGCTATGTTTGGGTGGACTCCGACGAAGTTTTCGTAGAGATGTGCGAAAACTACCATGGTCAGAACGGCGTTGGGGGTGAAGTCAAGGAGACGGAACCCGTAGGTGTTCATGATGTCACAGAAAAATTCAGAGAAGGGCGGGCAGAGCCCGCAGTAGAAGAACAGCGCAAAGAAGGGGTACCCGTTTGGAGCCAGTGCCAAAGCGACAGCCGGGAGTACCTTCGTGCGCGGATGCGCTCGCGTCTCCGTCGACCAGAAGAGGTAGTAGTACTCCCTCAGCTCCTTCGCGCCAAGCTGAGGGGGGAAGATGGCCCGCTCCTTTCGCAGCGCCGCGAGCCGCTGTGCCTCGACAGATTTCACGCCCTTCCCCTTGTCGGCTTTTGGAGCCATGGCGGAGGTGGTGGGGGAGATCGACAGCGTTGGTGGTGCTGGTGGCAATGGGGGCGGAGCGTTGCTCTCTTTTAGCTTCGGGAAGAAGGGGGAGCGGCGGAGATTTCTGAAATTGGAGTAGCAACCGGCGAGATGGGCGAACTGCCCCTATTTCCCCTGCTTATAAAGAGGGAGGGGGCGGATGTTTCGCCCTTCCGAATAAAGAAACCACCCACGATCTCTCCCACGATGCCGCATTCGACGCGTGCCGTTGGGGGAGGGCGCGGTGGATATGGAGTAAGATACGGAGTAACCCAGGCCGCGCGTGCCCGTGCCCTGTTTTGGGCCTGGCCCAACAGCGCTCTATGTCGTGTGTGGCCCAGGCCCGGGGGCTCCTGTCGGTGTACTAGAGTAGGGGTACCTTAGTATCCCGAACTTGTGCACGGGCAGTTGCAGCACCCCGCGGCAAGGCTTGCCGGGTGACCGCCAAGGTCCTCCGTGGCTCCTTTGGAGCCATTCAAGAACAAAGTATTCAAGTCAAGGAGACAAGGCCCCGGCAAGAGGAGCTTGCCGAGAAGGCCAACCAAGGCATCTCAAGGAACTTGCCGCGACGCACCACGCGTCCCGGCAAGGCCCGGTGAGCGACAAGCTTCCGGGCGCGGCAAGACAATGGCCGCGGCAAGGCGCTTGCCGCGGCAGGCAACCACTCTGTACCCGTGCTCCAGCACATCCACCAACGTGTCGCCCTGGGGGCCTTTCCAGTCGCGCGTGGCAAGAGGCTGTGCAGCCAGCGGTGCGTGGTGGCATGCGACGCTGACAAGATTGCCATCGTGGCGAGCAGTGGCGTCCCTGACAGTCCCTTTTTACACTGTTTGGGTGACGTAGACGGGCATTTAATGCCTTTGTCCCCTGCCGTCAGGGTTAGGTAGGATACACTGTACAGGTAGTTGTACCAACCGCAACTCTTTTTCCATTTTTACCCTTGTCTACTTTGCCACCTATCGGTGACCCCTTGTGCGTATAAAAGGAGGCCCATGCGCTACGTAGAGGAGAGTTCGAAGCCAGAAAACACTCACGCTTGGTCTCGTTAGCAGCTCGAGTGTACTGTAGCACTCAGCGCTCCCGAGCAAGAACTCAATACAATCAGACAAGCAGCAGTAGGGGTATTATCTCTCCGGAGAGCTCCGAAGCTGGGTAAAACTGCTCGTGTGCCTCGCCTCGATCTGCTCTTTGTGCGATCTCCGCCCCCCACCGAACCGAAAGGGGCTCGGTCCGCCGGTCCCATAGGTGTTCGTGGATCAGTTTCCCCGACAACACTAGAGTTGAACTAGCTCTATAACCTAGTACAAATTATTTTACACTATAGTTGAACCAGCTCTATAACCTAGTACAAATAATTTTACATTAGAATTGAACTAGCTGTATTACCTAGTACAAATAATTGTACGCTAGAGTTGAACTACCTCTATAACCTAGTACAAATAATTTTACATTAGAAATGAACTAGCTCTATTATCTAGTATAAATAATTTTACACTAGAACTGAACTAGCTCTATAACCTAGTACAAATCATTTTACACTAGAGTTGAACTACATCTATAACCTAGTACAAATAATTTTACACTAGAGTTGAACTAGCTCTATAACCTAGTGCAAATCATTTTACACTATAGTTGAACTAGCTCTATAACCTAGTAGAAATAATTTTACACTAGAGTTGAACTAGTTTTATAACCTAGTACAAATAATTTCATAATAGCATTGAACTAGGTCTATAACCTAGTACAAATCATTTTCCACTATGGTTGAACTAGCTCTATTATCTAGTATAAATAATTTTACACTAGAATTGAACTAGCTCTATAACCTAGTACTCCCTCCGTCCCAAAAAACATGTCGCAAGGGCTTTTTCGCAATTTAGTCCTTCAAACTTTCCCGACCAAACCCGCAGTCCACCCTGTCTCCTTCCTCGCTCTCTTCGTCGCTCCCCCACTCCGGCGACGGCGCTGCCTCCGACCCTCCGCCCCACGCCCCACACCACCTTGCTCCCCACACCCACCTCTCCGCCGCACCACGTAGCCGTCGCCTCTCCCCCCCCCATGCCGCCGCCTCGTTCCCCTGCCAAAACAGAGCAAGCGGCAAGGTTTGATTTTTGCTGCTGCCTGGTTCACCTGCGCGTCGTGGATCACCTCCTCGCCGGCTAGCCTCCGTCGACCTCATACCTTCCCCCCACAGCCCCACCCCGCCTCTCCCGCGTCATCTTCGGCCGGCAGCCCCGCCACGCCGCAGCTCCTTCACCAGCAAGCCGCCGCCGCCTTCCACCCCGTGTTGCCGTCGCCAGCAGGTAGACGACGCCGTGCACTCCTGTTCAGCCACGGCACCATCGTCCAGCACCTCAAGGCCGACATCATCCAGCACCTCAAGGCCGTCCACTCCTGTTCAAGATTTCAGATTCAGAGGTGAGTACTGAAACTACTTGATGCTAAGATTCAGACTAAAGTTCACTGTCAAAACTGTCAATTTGCTCCTTGATGTGGGCATTTCTAGTTTGATCCAGAGATTCAGAAGATTAAGCGACCCATTCGCACATCTAGAGCCAACGTGACGCGTCAATAATTCATCGGCGTTTGTTTACTGATTGCCGCTAAAGTTTGATGCTTTCGATCTGGCCATGATTGGGAGAGAGAGAGAGAGAGAGAGATGTAAAACAAGATGAGATAGAAACTAGTTCTTCTACAACTTGTATCTGGCTTCACACCCTTTTCTTTAGATCCAGGGACATAGGTCATGCTGGCATGGTAGCTTACATTGTAGTGCTGATGCAGAGGTCTCCTCTAGTTGGGTTAAATTAAGGCGGTGACATCACGTCTCGGTGTTAGAGTTCTTTTATCGGCATGCTGTCGGGTAATTAAGCAAATCAAACCAGGTTCAAGTGAATGCTGCTAATTCTTTTTCATTTGGTTTGTAGTGTAGCTTTCCATAATAGGGGACTATAGACACTTTATTTCTTTTCTTTGACGGTGCTACGGCAGGCTTACTATAGAAACTTCGTGACTGTAGTTGCTGCTGCACTAGCACTTGTGGTGCAGCTAGCTAGAAGCTAAACTTGCCTGAATTATTTGTTCGGCTTAATTATCTGCTACTCTCATCGTGTAAACAAATCGAGACCATTCTACATGTTTGTTTGTGACTAAGAAAGAGTAAAGTGACGGTAATTAACAAAGAGTAAAGTACTCCTTGACGTGGGCCTCCTCATTGGTTATAAAGCAAAGCAATTTGACATTTTCAATCATGAGTAAATCAGAAACTAGTCTCAGCTTGAGTCCCGATCTTGTGCATTTTCTTTTTCTTTCAGTGAACTAGTCTAGCTATTGAGTCATGATGTACTATAGTTTTTTTTAAATGTTTAATTGACAAATCATTTTAAATGGTGTGCACAGGTTTCAGTGAACTAGTCTCAGCTTGAAACAGTTAACTGAATTTTGTCAGTGGAATGGATCTTTTTGAACCACTCTGAATTCTGTTTCTGAAAAATAGTCGAATAGTCGGGTCATCTTCACATCCTGTGTTGTGTGTGTTTCTGAAAAAACAGTTAACTGAATTAAAATGTTGTTACTGCATTTTAGAATTTTAGAATGACTGAATTTTCAGCCAAGTTTGATTTTCAAATACTCTCTGTAAGTTGGTAAAAATACCCCTTATATACTCTTACAACCTGGGTATGAACCTCTCTTCTCTACTTCATCTTTACTGAATTTACTGAATGTGTGTATTCTCTGAACCACTTATTCTCTGTCTACTGAATTTTAGTGAACATGAGATGTACTCCTGTAAACTGAGATGTGCTTTGTAAAGTGTGATGTCAACTTGTGAATTATACTCTGTGCAGTTGTTTCTGAGGATAACTGTTTATTGCCTGAAAGATAACACAGAACTGGTCAAACATCTTGTAGGAGTAATTAACTAGCTGTAATACATTCATCTTACTGCAAACAAGAATGGTGTGCCCAGGTTTACACTACTATTTTCAGTTAACTAAACTGGCAAAGACTATGACATGACAAGTGTCAAACAGTTCAATCTATCTTGCAAGTACAATTTGACCAGATTATATACTGCAATTTTGTTTCAATTAGATGATTGGCTTACTAGAGTACAGATTAATTGAAGCTTGAAACCTGACATACAACACACAACATGCTTAGTCCCTCTTTAGTTCATTCACTTCACATCATTCAACTTTAGAGTTGTGATTCATGATTTGGACATATGGGTGCCCTCTCTTTTCTTTGTAATTTTGATTGGGAGTAAATGACAAAATTACAGGTCATTTTTTGAGAGTGGGCTGTTTTCCATTATGTTTCTGCTTCAATCTGAATACCATCTTAATGTCATCTCTGAATGAGTACTGTATTAATGATCATTATTACATGAAGCAACAACAGCACGAAGAGATTACACTGGATGTCTACTCCTTATGCTTGCAACAACAACATCACTAAGAGATTACAACAAGGAACAACAGCAGTTGCCATAGATCAATCTACAGATCAGAGATTACATTGTACCTTCTTCTTCAGAGATAATCAGCAGCAAAGAACAGCAGCGCAGCACGAGCACGAGCTCCACCGGCAAGCATGGAGCATGGGCTAGCATGCACGCACCCGAGCTTGGGTGGCGGCAGCGCCGGTTTTTGGTCACCGGAGGAGCTACTGACGAGCTCCAATGGCGGCGAGCGGCAGACCACCACGGCCAGGAGAACCAGCAACCAATCGACAGCAGAAAAGAGACCTGGAGGACCCGAAGATCACCCAGAAGCTGTTGAGCAGCTCGGGGAAGCCATAGGAGGAGCGATGGCGTTGAGCTCGTGTGTGGAATCGGCGGCCAGAGTGGGAGGAGACGGGATCGATTCCATCGATCCACGGCTTCCCAGCAAGCGTGGCTCAAGGAAGACGTATGTATGGGAGAGGCGGAGCTCCTGGTATGCTCGAGGAGGACTAAGGAGGTGCGACGGCGCCGAGCTCCTGTGCCGACGCCGCTGCCGGCATGGGAGGAGACGAGCTCGTTTTTGGAGTGGGGGGAGCTCCTGTGCGGAAGCAGCGACCGGCAGCAAGGGAGAAGCAGCGACCGACCGGAAGCAGCTGTTTTGGCCAAAGGCAGGAGATCCACCGGCCTAGAGCCTGGCCGGCGGCAGGATCTTCCCGCGCCTGGAGCCTGCCTGCGGGTTGATTTTAGAGAATTCAAAGTTGCGGAAGGGTGTTTTTGTAAAAAGTGCGATAGTTCAAATTTGAAACCCCCTGCGACATGTTTTTCGGGACGGAGGGAGTACAAATCATTCTGCACTAGAGTTGAACTAGCTCTATGACCTAGTACACATAATTTTAGACTAGAGTTGAACTACCTCTATAACCTAGTACAAATAATTTTAAACTAGAGTTGAACTAGCTCTATAACCTAGTACAAATAATTTTACACTAGAGTTGAACTAGCTCTATAACCTAGTATAAATCATTTTACACCATAGTTGAACTAGCTCTATAACCTAGTTAAAATAATTTTACACTAGAGTTGAACTAGCTCTATAACCTAGTACAAATCATTTCAAACTATAGTTGAACTAGCTCTATAACCTAGTACAAATAATTTTACACTCAAATTGAACTAGGTCCATAACCTAGTACAAATAATTTTACACTAGAGTTGAACTAGCTCTATAAGCTAGTACAAATAATTTTACACTAGAAATGAACTAGCTCTATAACCTAGTACACATAATTTTACACTAGCATTGTAGTAGGGCTATAACCTAGTACAAATCATTTTACACTAGAGTTGAACTAGCTCTACGACCTGGTACATACAATTTCAGGCTAGAGTTGAACTAGCTCTATAACCTAGTACAAATAATTTTAAACTAAAGTTGAACTAGCTCTATAACCTAGTACAAATAATTTTACACTAGAAGTGAACTAGCTCTATGACCTAGTACAAATCATTTTACACTACAGTTGAACTAGCTCTATAACCTAGTACAAATAATTTTAAACTACAGTTGAACTAGCTCTATAACCTAGTACAAATAATTTTACACTAGAGTTGAACTAGCTCTATAACCTAGTACAAATAATTTTACACTAGAGTTGAACTAGCTCTATAACCTAGTGCAAATCATTTTACACTATAGTTGAACTAGCTCTATAACCTGGTACAAATAATTTTACACTAGAATTGAACTAGCTGTATAACCTAGTACAAATAATTTCACACTAGCATTGAACTAGGTCTATAACCTAGTACAAATCATTTTCCAGTATATTTGAACTAGCTCTATTATCCAGTACAAATAATTTTACACTAGAATTGAACTAGCTCTATAACCTAGTACAAATCATTCTACACTAGAGTTGAACTAGCTCTATGACCTAGTACACATAATTTTAGACTAGAGTTGAACTACCTCTATAACCTAGTACAAATAATTTTAAACTAGAGTTGAACTAGCTCTATAACTGTAACGCCCCCGATTCAATCGTACACTAATCATGCACGCAAATGTGTACGATCAAGATCAGGGACTCACGGGAAGATATCACAACACAACTCTAAAACATAAATAAGTCATACAAGCATCATAATACAAGCCAGGGGCCTCGAGGGCTCGAATACAAGTGCTCGATCATAGACGAGTTAGCGGAAGCAACAATATCTGAGTACAGACATAAGTTAAACAAGTTGCCATAAGATGGCTAGCACAAACTGGGATACAGATCGAAAGAGGCGAGGCCTCCTGCCTGGGATCCTCCTAACTACTCTTGGTCGTCGTCAGCGGGCTGCATGTAGTAATAGGCACCTCCAGTGTAGTAGGAATCATCGTCGACGGTGGCGTCTGGCTCCAGGGCTCCAGCATCTGCTTGCGACAACCAGGTAGAAGGGAAAGGGGAAAAGAGGGAGAAAAGCAACCGTGAGTACTCATCCAAAGTACTCGCAAGCAAGGAACTACACTACATATGCATGGGTATATGTGTAAAGGGCCATATAAGTGGACTGAACTGCAGAATGCCAGAATAAGAGGGGGATAGCTAGTCTTATCGAAGACTACGCTTCTGGTCACCTTCGTCTTGCAACAGGTAGAAGAGGGTCGGTTGAAGTCCTCCAAGTAGCATCATATAGCAATAATCCTACCCGGCGATCCCCTCCTCGTAACCCTGAGAGAGAGCAACCACCGGTTGTATCTGGCACTTGGAAGGGTGTGTTTTATTAAGTATCCGGTTCTAGTTGTCATAAGGTCAAGGTACAACTCCAAGTCGTCCTGTTACCGAAGATCATGGCTATTCGAATAGATTAACTTCCCTGCAGGGGTGCACCAACTTACCCAGCACGCTTGATCCCATTTGGCTGGACACACTTTCCTGGGTCATGCCCGACCGCGGAAGATCAACACGTCGCAGCCCCACCTAGGCACAACAGAGAGGCCATCACGCCGGTCTAAACCTAAGCGCACAGGGGTCTGGACCCATCGCCCATAGCACACCTGCACGTTGCGTACGCGGCCGAAAGCGGAACTAGCCCCCTTAATACAAGAGCAGGCTTACGTTCCAATCTGGCGCGCGCCACTCAGTCGCTGGCGTCACGAAGTGCTACGGCTGATACCACGACGTCGGGATACCCATAACTACTCCCACGTAGATGGTTAGTGCGTATAGGCTCGTAGCCAACTCAGATCAAATACCAAGATCTCGTTAAGCGTGTTAAATATCCGCGAACGCCGACCAGGGCCAGGCCCACCTGTCTCCTAGGTGGTCTCAACCTGCCCTGCCGCTCCGCCTCAAAGTAACAGTCGGGGGCCGTCGGGAACCCAGGCCCACCTCTACCGGGATGGAGCCACCTGCCCCTTCAGCCCCCAACTCCGAACAGTATCACAGGTAATGTAACAGTGTAAAGTATATAGTATATGCCCGTGATCACCTCCCGAAGTGATCACAGCCCAGTAGTATAGCATGGCAGACGGACAAGAGTGTAGGGCCACTGATGGAACACTAGCATCCTATACTAAGCATTTAGGATTGCGGGTAAGGTATCAATGACTGTAGCAGCAATGATAGGCTATGCATCAGAATAGGATTAACGGAAAGCAGTAACATGCTACACTACTCTAATGCAAGCAGTATAGAGAAGAGTAGGCGATATCTGGTGATCAAAGGGGGGGGCTTGCCTGGTTGCTCTGGCAAGAGAGAGGGGTCGTCGGTGACGTAGTCGACCACAGGGGCATCAGCATCGGTCTCGGAGTCTACCGGAAAGGAGTAACGGAGGGGGAACACAATAAATATCGGAGCAATCAAATGTAACACAAAGCAAGACGCGGCAATACGTTGTGCTAGGGGTGACCTAACGTAGGGATGGGCGATACCGGTGAAGGGGGAAACATTCGGGAAAGTATCCCCGGTGTTTCGCGTTTTCGGACAGATGGACCGGAGGTGAAATGTTGCAGGTTCACTATGTTAGGGACGCGTGACGGACGAACGGGCTGCATATCCGGAATCGTCTCGTCGTTCTGAGCAACTTTCATGTCGAAAATATTTTAATCCGTGTTACGGATTAAAAGATATGATTTTCTAAAGATTTTATTAATTTCTGGAATTTAATTAATTAATTATTTAATTCGATAAATGAATTTATGACGTCAGCATGATGTCATGCTGACGTCAGTAGTCAACAGGGTTGACTTGGTCAACCAGACAGGTGGGTCCAGGGGGACCCACCTGTCATTCTCTGTTTAGGTTAATTACAGATTAATTAATTTAATTACTATTTAATTAACCTAACTAGTTAATTAAATTAATTAAACCGGATTAATTAACTTAATTAATTCATTAGATAATTAATTAATTAATAATTATTAATTATATTTATTTTAATTAATTTTTTTTAATCCTCCCTTTTTTTGTGTAAAACGTTATGGGGCGTGGGGCCCCCTAGACAGTGGCCCGGGGGGCCTTAGCGGGCACAGGGCGGTGCGGGCGCCCGAACGGGCGCGTGCCCATGGGGGAGCTGCGACCCGTGGGCGAAGGGGCAGGCACACGGTGGCCTTGGCCTCGACCGGAGCAGTGTCGAGGCGGGGCTAGGCGGGGCTGTGCGGGAAGGCCGAGCGGCGGCCGTTGGTGGCCAGTGGAGGGGCGACGAGCAGGCTGTAGCAGGGCGCGGGTGTTCGGCGCGGTGAGCAGGGGGGCGGAAGGAGGCCGGTGGGGTTCCTCACCCGCGTTGCAGAGAAGGCCCGGTGCAGGGCGAACGCGACGGCGGGGAGCGGTGGAGCCGAGGAGGCGTTCCGGCAGGGTCCGACGACGGCGCGTGGCGATGCGGGGCCGGCGTCGAGCACGTCGGGTGGCGAGGAGGAGATGAGGAGGCGGTCGGCGAAGCGGCGTTCCAGGCGGCGTGGGGCGGCGTGGCGACGGACGAGGGCGAGATGTAGGCGACGGGTGATGGCGTCGGGCGGGGGTCCGTCGAGGAGAAGGCGAGGGGGAGGGGTGGCGGTGCTCG
>NC_057807.1:417253484-417255276 GCF_018294505.1 Triticum aestivum
GCTGGGCCGTGGGGCGGGCCAGCCCGTTCGGGAGGCTGAGGCCAGCTGGGCCACTTGGCCCAGCGGGGGGGGGGGTGCCCTGTTTTCTATTTTCCTTTTTTTATATATTTTCTTGTTTCTTTTTATTTGTAGTTTCTTTTATTTCCAGTTTTATAAAATTACCACTAGTGCCTAATTTGTATTTACCAATAAACTACGACAAGATTAATTCTTAAACCATAATAAAATAGTGTTAGCATTTGATAAATTCAATAGGCATTTGTTTAATTGTTTTCACTATTGTTTTAACTGTTTTAGGGCCTTTAAGCAATTTATCAAAGTTTGGTTTCTCCACCATAATTACCTATGTATTATTTGGTTCACTCGGGACATTTAAATTTTAATATTTGAAAACTTTTATTGTTTGCTCGATTTTGAATTTGAAATTCGAACTAGGTTCCGAACTAACGCGAGTTTATCCACAGTAACCGAGGTGACGTGGCATCATTAGCGGGGATTACTGTAGCTTAATTACCCGGGCGTCACAATTCTCCTCCACTACAAGAAATCTCGTCCCGAGATTTAAGAGGGGAGTAAGGGGGGAAGGTCTGGTAACGAATATATCGGGTCTTCTCATCCTGGCTTGCTCTTCTCGAAGAGGTCAACCCAATATATTGATGCCTTCATACTTCTGCTTCAGGTCAAAATGATGAAGTCGTCATCCTTTCTTCGGGATCTTCAACGTACTTATGAATAGGTAAGGGGCAGCTCGGCTACGACAGAATGCTTATGAGGGAAACAATCTGGGGTTAACCCATGAATTAGTATAAGATTATCACTCGAGTTGAACATATGAAATACCTCAAGAGTAAGGTACGAAGGTACCATAATAGGCTCCAAGCGGATAGATAGTTGCTCGAAGCCTGAACAAGAGTGAGAAAGGGGTTCAGAGTAGCGAGAGTAAGTATTGCGTCTGATACCAGAATAGATCACTAGGACAATGGCCCATGGATTACATACGAGTCCACGCACGAGGAATAACTTTGGGAATAGGGGGTGTACAGGACAGTCAGGTTTCGATCCTGTGGAACTGTGGGTTATGGGCCCACCATGTGGTTTTTTTAAATAGGAGCAGTGACATCTTTCACGGTCATGATAGCAAGGCATGTCAGAGAGTACCATGTCAGTTATGTCGGCATCAACGTTGGTACCAAGGGCGAGGGACGAAGAGAACCACTTTCCTGCTCGTTGAACGAGGCGGACCAATAGGCAAGGTTCTCGTCCATCGGTGGCTACCGGAATGTCATCAACAATAGTAACAGGGTCTTACTGACAGAGTTGTACCTCGAGGTGTTTGCACAAGCAGTGTATTATTACTGCTTATATCATATAGATCATAGAAAAGGTTCAAACAAACCAATGGAAGGAAAATATGATCATCAGATTAAACAGAACAATGGAAAGGAAAATATGTTTAAACACATATTTCAAGGGTATATCCTTCCCAAGGACAAGCAGAGCAAGATATCCATGACAGGATATAAAGTAGAAAACCATTTAGGTAAGGGGGGAGGAATCTCATGATATTACCCATACAAGGGTGTTAGGATAAATGATAAATAAAATTTAGCATCGTGCTTCAAATGTTCCTGTTGAAAATCGGAGTACCATTGACATGCTTCAGGTAGCAATGTTATGGTGTTTCAATCAAGGACCAGACTTCGGATACACCAATGATCCATCAGGAGTAACTTATAAAATAAGTCCTATAATTTCCTCCAGGAAGAATGGTTATCCTTGCAAAAGAATTTAT
>NC_057807.1:417255321-417261199 GCF_018294505.1 Triticum aestivum
CATGTTACCGGGTCATCAAAGGATCAACATCATAACTCTTGGAAAGTTGCCCCAACCATCATATCTGATCGAGATTCATATCCAATTGGTGTCATGATACCTCAGACTCAGGGGGTCCGAGAGGAAAAGGTGCAACGCAAGTTGACGAGATGACATTGCAAGATTCTCGGGGAAATGAACTATGGGGGCGGGTTCCTGAAACAATAGTTCATCATTAAACCAAGGAGGGGATGAGAAGGTGGCTAATGGGCTCAGCGACAATTCATCAAGAATTCCAAACGGATGGCTTTCCACAATAATGTGAACAAGAAGATGACACTTGTCAATTCAAAAGATATAATGGGGTATGCCCGAGGAAAACATACCCAATTAAACATCAGTTGAAAGGTGCAACCAAAATGTGGGCTTATAGTAGCATGATCAATGTTAGAATGGTGGTTCAGCAACCGATAGGCTAAGAATGAATTATCGATCATTAACTTCAAAGCAATAGGGTTGCTAGAAGTGCAGAATCCAAACAACACCGTTCACATGTGGGTACCCCGGTTGGAATCCACGCAAGGACCAAGAAAGAATGGTGATGGTGAGAAGTATCATTATAGCAAGAATTTCTTAAGAGGTGGAGCAATCCTCACAACATTCTTGACATCAAAGATGGTAATACTCCAAGCTAAAGAAGAACAAATGTTGGATAGTAAGGATCTCAAGGTATAACACGAAACACGAACAAGTTTGTGTTGAACAGAAGGCAATATAGTGGTCAAAGATAACCCAAATCATCGGGGGCAAGGATGGTATTTCTCATCATGATCTCAATTGATATCCTGGAAGAGCTCATAAGGTTGATGTGGATCACGACACATTTGTCGACAGATTTCCCGAAGAAGTAATCAATCAGCGACGACATCAAGTCAAAGGAATGATGAAGCCAAAAGTCATTGGAACCATGGGTACGACACAAACTCGAAACCAAGCTTGTTGTTCAAGGCGAAATGATATGACGATGAGGATCGACGTAAGGTTAGTTCATCGTCGAAAATTGTGCTCCGAGAAGAAGGACCGGGTAGCACAGTTAAAATCATCACGACAATGATATAGCCAAACAGGCTAGGAATGGCGTGATCGGGTACAAACTCGTACTTATAGAAGCTTACTGAAGAGTTGTTGAACTGTAGTGCGGACTCAGTTCAGTTATTGGTGTCTTTGAGTGTTTAATAACTCAGAGCCCGTGAGAAATTGGAATCAGTGGGAAGGTAGTACTTGATGAACTCATAAAAAGTTATGTAGTTCCATGATAATCTCGAGATACCAGGGGGGTAATACTCGACAGAAGATCAAAGTAAAGGTTGGACTGGTGTATTGATCCATAGAAGACAATTGTTTAACTTGTCCGAGAAATGGAATCAAAGAAGAACAATCATGGTCGGAACCACGGTTGCAAGGGATCAATTCACAGATACCATATGTTAGTTATCAAGGAAATAGTTATTGTTACAAGAAGCTTCCATGATAGGATATACATCGCGTCCATGGGCATGAACACAAAGTTCAAGGTCGACTCCCACTTCTCCAATGCATACCCTTTCATTCACTTCTCGCTTTCAATGAAGTTATAGCGTTGAAATTTTATCTGGCAAAATACCAGAAGAGTACGACTCGTGAAAACTTTCGAGTTCACACATATTAAGGAAGGCATAGGTTCAACCCATCGGGGCATCTTAGAATCCTATACCAGAATCTTTTAGAAGTAATTAACTCAAGCTCGAAGGCAGAGCATGGTTGAGAAAGCAGACGATACAATTTACCAAAGGCATTATGTATCCGAGAAAAGGCTCACAAGTTTATTGAATATGAAGGGCGTTGTCAGATAAAATCCAACAAAGGATCTAGTGGTCCACAAGGGATATGACGTGAGCATCAGTACTCAACTAGGGGAAGCAGATTATAGAAACAACTGACTAACTCAATTGTCAAATGCAAAGGAATTATGATTTCCAAATCAAGGGATCAGAAGCAATGCTCTGATTAGGGGTGGATAAGTTGAATAGCCGTAGGGTACAATCAAAGACAATTGGATTGGTCGAGAACCAATTCCAGTAAAAAGAATGGCAGCTCAGCCGGAAAAGTAATTTATAAGGATCAATGATGATTGTGTGTATTCGCAAACATATTGAGTCAACAGACTCAAAATGGTAATGACAAGGAATGTCAATATGACTACGAGACTTATGGGATTATCCATAATGCAAGCAAGCAAGAATTTCAAGAGCCAAAGGCCCCAAAGTATTTTCGGAAGATCGAATATTATTTCGAAGACTTTTGTGAAACACATGAACAACTGGGGATGAGCGGATACTCGACAAGTGCGAGGATTTATTCGAAGGGGTATTCATGTGGCAAAGAACTGCTAGGCAGTAGGCACAAAGTACTCTCGGAACAATAGAGAAAACTTCGGGTATCTTGTAATAACAAGAACAATGGGGAATGATCGTAAGAATGGCAAGTGTAAGTAGTTATCCATAAGGATTTATCGGTGGTCGGGAATAGCAAAAGTGATGGGCACAAAGTCTCGAGAGAATATCAAAGAGTATCTCCGAAATCTTCTGGTGCAGTCAGTGACCATCTGGACTGAAGGGACTCTCCGGGAGGAAGTATTTTCGAGAACCTAAATTTAGTTTTTGGTAAAAATCGTTTAACCCGAATAGAAGAGGGTTCAGAATCCCAGAGAAAAGGTCGAGGAATAAAAGATCCTAATACCAGCCAAATGGCGACGTGGGCCCATGGGCCGCACAGCCATGTTAGTAAAACAGTTTTCAATGTCTAGACTCGACTTCGGCCAAAGAGTGTGGAAGGGGAATTCCTACAGGCAGTCGGCTCTGATACCAACTTGTAACGCCCCCGATTCAATCGTACACTAATCATGCACGCAAATGTGTACGATCAAGATCAGGGACTCACGGGAAGATATCACAACACAACTCTAAAACATAAATAAGTCATACAAGCATCATAATACAAGCCAGGGGCCTCGAGGGCTCGAATACAAGTGCTCGATCATAGACGAGTTAGCGGAAGCAACAATATCTGAGTACAGACATAAGTTAAACAAGTTGCCATAAGATGGCTAGCACAAACTGGGATACAGATCGAAAGAGGCGCAGGCCTCCTGCCTGGGATCCTCCTAACTACTCTTGGTCGTTGTCAGCGGGCTCCACGTAGTAATAGGCACCTCCAGTGTAGTAGGAATCATCGTCGACGGTGGCGTCTGGCTCCAGGGCTCCAGCATCTGGTTGCGACAACCAGGTAGAAGGGAAAGGGGAAAAGAGGGAGAAAAGCAACCGTGAGTACTCATCCAAAGTACTCGCAAGCAAGGAACTACACTACATATGCATGGGTATATGTGTAAAGGGACATATCAGTGGACTGAACTACAGAATGCCAGAATAAGAGGGGGATAGCTAGTCTTATTGAAGACTATGCTTCTGGTCACCTTCGTCTTGCAACTGGTCGAAGAGGGTAGGTTGAAGTCCTCCAAGTAGCATCATATAGCAATAATCCTACCCGGCGATCCCCTCCTCGTAACCCTGAGAGAGAGCGACCACCGGTTGTATCTGGCACTTGGAAGGGTGTGTTTTATGAAGTATCCGGTTCTAGTTGTCATAAGGTCAAGGTACAACTCCAAGTCGTCCTGTTACCGAAGATCACGGCTATTCGAATAGATTAACTTCCCTGCAGGGGTGCACCAACTTACCCAGCACGCTTGATCCCATTTGGCCGGACACACTTTCCTGGTCATGCCCGACCGCAGAAGATCAACACGTCACAGCCCCACCTAGGCACAACAGAGAGGCCAGCACGTCGGTCTAAACCTAAGCGCACAGGGGTCTGGACCCATCGCCCATAGCACACCTGCACATTGCGTACGCGGCCGAAAGCGGAACTAGCCCCCTTAATACAAGAGCAGGCTTACGTTCCAATCCGGCGCGCGCCACTCAGTCGCTGGCGTCACGAAGTGCTTCGGCTGATACCACGACGTCAGGATACCCATAACTACTCCCACGTAGATGGTTAGTGCGTATAGGCTCGTAGCCAACTCAGATCAAATACCAAGATCTCGTTAAGCGTGTTAAATATCCGCGAACACCGACCAGGGCCAGGCCCACCTGTCTCCTAGGTGGTCTCAACCTGCCCTGCCGCTCCGCCTCAAAGTAACAGTCGGGGGCCGTCGGGAACCCAGGCCCACCTCTACCGGGATGAAGCCACCTGCCCCTTCAGCCCCCAACTCCGAACAGTATCACAGGTAATGTAACAGTGTAAAGTATATAGTATATGCCCGTGATCACCTCCCGAAGTGATCACAGCCCAGTAGTATAGCATGGCAGACGGACAAAAGTGTAGGGCCACTGATGGAACACTAGCATCCTATACTAAGCATTTAGGATTGCGGGTAAGGTATCAATGACTGTAGCAGCAATGATAGGCTATGCATCAGAATAGGATTAACGGAAAGCAGTAACATGCTACACTACTCTAATGCAAGCAGTATAAAGAAGAGTAGGCGATATCTGGTGATCAAAGGGGGGGCTTGCCTGGTTGCTCTGGCAGGAGAGAGGGGTCGTCGGTGACGTAGTCGACCACAGGGGCATCAGCATTGGTCTCGGAGTCTACCGGAAAGGAGTAACGGAGGGGGAACACAATAAATAACGGAGCAATCAAATGTAACACAAAGCAAGACGCGGCAATACGTTGTGCTAGGGGTGACCTAACGTAGGGATGGGCGATACCGGTGAAGGGGGAAATATTCGGGAAAGTATCCCCGTTGTTTCGCATTTTCGGACAGATGGACCGGAGGTGAAATGTTGCAGGTTCACTATGTTAGGGACGCGTGACGGACGAACGGGCTGCGTATCCGGAATCGTCTCGTCGTTCTGAGCAACTTTCATGTTGAAAATATTTTAATCCGTGTTACGGATTAAAAGATATGATTTTCTAAAGATTTTATTAATTTCTGGAATTTAATTAATTAATTATTTAATTCGAAAAATGAATTTATGACGTCAGCATGATGTCATGCTGACGTCAGCAGTCAACAGGGTTGACTTGGTCAACCAGACAGGTGGGTCCAGGGGGACCCACCTGTCATTCTCTGTTTAGGTTAATTACAGATTAATTAATTTAATTACTATTTAATTAACCTAACTAGTTAATTAAATTAATTAAACCGGATTAATTAACTTAATTAATTCATTAGATAATTAATTAATTAATAATTATTAATTATATTTATTTTAATTAATTTTTTTTAACCCTCCCTTTTTTTTGTGTAAAACGTTATGGGGCGTGGGGCCCCCTAGACAGTGGCCCGAGGGGCCTTAGCGGGCACAGGGCGGTGCGGGCGCCCGAACGGGCGCGTGCCCGTGGGGGAGCTGCGACCCGTGGGTGAAGGGGCAGGCACACGGTGGCCTTGGCCTCGACCGGAGCAGTGTCGAGGCGGGGCTAGGCGGGGCTGTGCGGGAAGGCCGAGCGGCGGCCGTTGGTGGCCAGTGGAGGGGCGACGAGCAGGCTGTAGCAGGGCGCGGGTGTTCGGCGCGGTGAGCAGGGGGGCGGAGGGAGGCCGATGGGGTTCCTCACCCGCGTTGCAGAGAAGGCCCGGTGCAGGGCGAACGCGACGGCGGGGAGCGGTGGAGCCGAGGAGGCGTTCCGGCAGGGTCCGACGACGGCGCGTGGCGATGCGGGGCCGGCGTCGAGCACTTCGGGCGGCGAGGAGGAGATGAGGAGGCGGTCAGCGAAGCGGCATTCCAGGCGGCATGGGGCGGCGTGGAGACGGACGAGGGCGAGATGGAGGCGACGGGTGACGGCGTCGGGCGGGGGTCCGTCG
>NC_057807.1:417261686-417264286 GCF_018294505.1 Triticum aestivum
TGTAGTTTCTTTTATTTCCAGTTTTATAAAATTACCACTAGTGCCTAATTTGTATTTACCAATAAACTACGACAAGATTAATTCTTAACCCATAATAAAATAGTGTTAGCATTTTATAAATTCAATAGGCATTTGTTTAATTGTTTTCACTATTGTTTTAATTGTTTTAGGGCCTTTAAGCATTTTATCGAAGTTTGGTTTCTCCACCATAATTACCTATGTATTATTTGGTTCACTCAGGACATTTAAATTTTAATATTTGAAAACTTTTATTGTTTGCTCGATTTTCAATTTGAAATTCGAACTAGGTTCCGAACTAACGCGAGTTTATCCACAGTAACCGAGGTGACGTGGCATCATTAGCGGGGATTACTGTAGCTTAATTACCCGGGCGTCACAATAACCTAGTACAAAAAGCTTTACACTAGAGCTGAACTAGCTCTATAACCTAGTACATATCATTTTACACCATAGTTGAACTAGCTCTATAAACTAGTATAAATAATTTTACACTAGAGTTGAACTAGCTCTATAACCTAGTACATATCATTTTAAACTATAGTTGAACTAGCTCTATAACCTAGTACAAATAATTTTACACTAAACTTGAACTAGGTCCATAACCTAGTACAAATAATTTTACACTAGAGTTGAACTAGCTCTATAAGCTAGTACAAATAATTTTACACTAGAAATGAAGTAGCTCTATAACCTAGTACACATAATTTTACACTAGCATTGTACTAGGGCTATAACCTAGTACAAATCATTTTACACTAGAGTTGAACTAGCTCTATGACCTGATACATACAATTTCAGG
Source organism: Triticum aestivum (assembly GCF_018294505.1). Classification (NCBI taxonomy): domain Eukaryota; kingdom Viridiplantae; phylum Streptophyta; class Magnoliopsida; order Poales; family Poaceae; genus Triticum; species Triticum aestivum. The sequence continues at coordinate 417,262,507 of NC_057807.1, forward strand.
CTAGAGTTGAACTAGCTCTATAACCTAGTACAAATAATTGTAAACTAAAGTTGAACTAGCTCTATAACCTAGTACAAATAATTTTACACTAGAAGTGAACTAGCTCTATGACCTAGTACAAATCATTTTACACTAGAGTTGAACTAGCTCTATAACCTAGTACAAACAATTTTAAACTACAGTTGAACTAGCTCTATAACCTAGTACAAATAATTTTACACTAGAGTTGAACTAGCTCTATAACCTAGTACAAATAATTTTACACTAGAGTTGAACTAGCTCTATAACCTAGTGCAAATCATTTTACACTATAGTTGAACTAGCTCTATAACCTAGTACAAATAATTTTACACTAGAATTGAACTAGTTTTATAACCTAGTACAAATATTTTCACACTAGCATTGAACTAGGTCTATAACCTAGTACAAATCATTTTCCACTATAGTTGAACTAGCTCTATTATCTAGTATAAATAATTTTACACTAGAATTGAACTAGCTCTATAACCTAGTACAAATCATTCTACACTAGAGTTGAGCTAGCTCTATGACCTACTACATAATTTTAGACTAGACTTGAACTACCTCTATAACCTAGTACAAATAATTTTAAACTAGAGTTGAACTAGCTCTATAACCTAGTACAAATAATTTTACACTAGAGTTGAACTAGCTCTATAACCTAGTATAAATCATTTTACACCATAGTTGAACTAGCTCTATAAACTAGTATAAATAATTTCACACTAGAGTTGCACTAGCTCTATAACCTAGTACATACATTTTAAACTATAGTTGAACTAGCTCTATAACCTAGTACAAATAATTTTACACTAAAATTGAACTAGGTCCATAACCTAGTACAAATAATTTTACACTAGAGTTGTACTAGCTCTATAAGCTAGTACAAATAATTTTACACTAGAAATGAAGTAGCTCTATAACCTAGTACACATAATTTTACACTAGCATTGTACTAGGGCTATAACCTAGTACAAATCATTTTACACTAGAGTTGAACTAGCTCTATGACCTGGTACATACAATTTCAGGCTAGAGTTGAACTAGCTCTATAACCGAGTACAAATAATTTTAAACTAAAGTTGAACTAGCTCTATAACCTATTACCAATAATTTTACACTAGAAGTGAACTAGCTCTATGACCTAGTACAAATCATTTTACACTAGAGTTGAACTAGCTCTATAACCTAGTACAAATAATTTTAAACTACAGTTGAACTAGCTCTATAACCTAGTACAAATAATTTTACACTAGAGTTGAACTAGCTCTATAACCTAGTACAAATAATTTTACACTAGAGTTGAACTAGCTCTATAACCTAGTGCAAATCATTTTACACTATAGTTGAATTAGCTCTATAACCTAGTACAAATAATTTTACACTAGAATTGAACTAGCTTTATAACCTAGTACAAATATTTTCACACTAGCATTGAACTAGGACTATAACCTAGTACAAATCATTTTCCACTATAGTTGAACTAGCTCTATTATCTAGTATAAATAATTTTAAACTAGAATTGAACTAGCTCTATAACCTAGTACAAATCATTCTACACTAGAGTCGAACTAGCTCTATGACCTACTACATAATTTTAGACTAGACTTGAACTACCTCTATAACCTAGTACAAATAATTTTAAACTAGAGTTGAACTAGCTCTATAACCTAGTACAAATCATTTTACACCATAGTTGAACTAGCTCTATAAACTAGTATAAATAATTTTACACTAGAGTTGAACTAGCTCTATAACC
>NC_057807.1:417264296-417266100 GCF_018294505.1 Triticum aestivum
AACCTAGTACAAATAATTTTACACTAGGGTTGAACTAGCTCTATAACCTAGTACAAATAATTTTACACTAGAGTTGAACTAGCTCTATAACCTAGTGCAAATCATTTTACACTATAGTAGAACTAGCTCTACAACCTAGTACAAATAATTTTACACTAGAATTGAACTAGCTTTATAACCTAGTACAAATAATTTTACACTAGGGTTGAACTAGCTCTATAACCTAGTACAAATAATTTTACACTAGAGTTGAACTAGCTCTATAACCTAGTGCAAATCATTTTACACTATAGTTTAACTAGCTCTACAACCTAGTACAAATAATTTTACACTAGCATTGAACTAGGTCTATAACCTAGTACAAATCATTTTCCACTATAGTTGAACTAGCTCTATTATCTAGTATAAATAATTTTACACTAGAATTGAACTAGCTCTATAACCTAGTACAAATAATTTTACACTAGAGATGAACTAGCTCTATGACCTACTACATAATTTTAGACTAGACTTGAACTACCTCTATAACCTAGTACAAATAATTTTAAACTAGAGTTGAACTAGCTCTATAACCTAGTACAAATCATTTTACACCATAGTTGAACTAGCTCTATAAACTAGTATAAATAATTTTACACTAGAGTTGAACTAGCTCTATAACCTAGTACATATCATTTTAAACTATAGTTGAACTAGCTCTATAACCTAGTACTAATAATTTTACACTAAAATTGAACTAGGTCCAAAACCTAGTACAAATAATTTTACACTAGAGTTGAACTAGCTCTATAAGCTAGTACAAATAATTTTACACTAGAAATGAAGTAGCTCTATAACCTAGTACACATAATTTTACACTACCATTTTACTAGGGCTATAACCTAGTACAAATCATTTTACACTAGAGTTGAACTAGCTCTATGACCTGGTACATACAATTTCAGGCTAGAGTTGAACTAGCTCTATAACCTAGTACAAATAATTTTAAACTAAAGTTGAACTAGCTCTATAACCTAGTACAAATAATTTTACACTAGAAGTGAACTAGCTCTATGACCTAGTACAAATCATTTAACACTAGAGTTGAACTAGCTCTATAACCTAGTACAAATAATTTTAAACTACAGTTGAACTAGCTCTATAACCTAGTACAAATAATTTTACACTAGGGTTGAACTAGCTCTATAACCTAGTACAAATAATTTTACACTAGAGTTGAACTAGCTCTATAACCTAGTGCAAATCATTTTACACTATAGTAGAACTAGCTCTACAACCTAGTACAAATAATTTTACACTAGAATTGAACTAGCTTTATAACCTAGTACAAATAATTTTACACTAGGGTTGAACTAGCTCTATAACCTAGTACAAATAATTTTACACTAGAGTTGAACTAGCTCTATAACCTAGTGCAAATCATTTTACACTATAGTTTAACTAGCTCTACAACCTAGTACAAATAATTTTACACTAGCATTGAACTAGGTCTATAACCTAGTACAAATCATTTTCCACTATAGTTGAACTAGCTCTATTATCTAGTATAAATAATTTTACACTAGAATTGAACTAGCTCTATAACCTAGTACAAATAATTTTACACTAGAGATGAACTAGCTCTATGACCTACTACATAATTTTAGACTAGACTTGAACTACCTCTATAACCTAGTACAAATAATTTTAAACTAGAGTTGAACTAGCTCTATAACCTAGTACAAATCATTTTACACCATAGTTGAACTAGCTCTATAAACTAGTATAAATAATTTTACACTAGAGTTGAACTAGCTCTATAACC
>NC_057807.1:417266164-417268780 GCF_018294505.1 Triticum aestivum
AACCTAGTACAAATAATTTTACACTAGGGTTGAACTAGCTCTATAACCTAGTACAAATAATTTTACACTAGAGTTGAACTAGCTCTATAACCTAGTGCAAATCATTTTACACTATAGTAGAACTAGCTCTACAACCTAGTACAAATAATTTTACACTAGAATTGAACTAGCTTTATAACCTAGTACAAATAATTTTACACTAGGGTTGAACTAGCTCTATAACCTAGTACAAATAATTTTACACTAGAGTTGAACTAGCTCTATAACCTAGTGCAAATCATTTTACACTATAGTTGAACTAGCTCTACAACCTAGTACAAATAATTTTACACTAGCATTGAACTAGGTCTATAACCTAGTACAAATCATTTTCCACTATAGTTGAACTAGCTCTATTATCTAGTATAAATAATTTTACACTAGAATTGAACTAGCTCTATAACCTAGTACAAATAATTTTACACTAGAGATGAACTAGCTCTATGACCTACTACATAATTTTAGACTAGACTTGAACTACCTCTATAACCTAGTACAAATAATTTTAAACTAGAGTTAAACTAGCGCTATAACCTAGTACAAATAATTTTACACTAGAGTTGAACTAGCTCTATAACCTAGTACAAATCATTTTACACCATAGTTGAACAAGCTCTATAACCTACTATAAATAATTTTACACTAGAGTTCAACTAGCTCTATAACATAGTACTAATCATTTTAAACTATAGTTGAACTAGCTCTATAACCTAGTAAAAATAATTTTACACTAAAATTGAACTAGGTCCATAACCTAGTACAAATAATTTTACACTAGAGTTGAACTAGCTCCAAAAGCTAGTACAAATAATTTTACACTAGAAATGAACTAGCTCTATAACCTAGTACACATAATTTTACACTACCATTGTACTAGGGCTATAACATAGTACAAATCATTTTACACTAGAGTTGAACTAGTTCTATGACCTAGTACATACAATTTTAGACTAGAGTTGAACTAGCTCTATAACCTAGTACAAATAATTTTAAACTAAAGTTGAACTAGCTCTATAACCTAGTACAAATAATTTTACACTAGAAGTGAACTAGCTCTATGACCTTGTACAAATAATTTTACACTAGAGTTGAACTAGCTCTATAACCAAGTACAAATTATTTTACACTATAGTTGAACCAGCTCTATAACCTAGTACAAATAATTTTACATTAGAATTGAACTAGCTCTATTACCTAGTACAAATAATTGTACACTAGAGTTGAACTACCTCTATAACCTAGTAGATATAATTTTAATCTAGAAATGAACTAGCTCTATTATCTAGTATAAAAAAATTTACACTAGAACTGAACTAGCTCTATAACCTAGTACAAATCATTTTACACTAGAGTTGAACTAGCTCTATAACCTAGTACAAATAATATTACACTAGAGTTGAACTAGCTCTATAACCTAGTGCAAATCATTTTACACTATAGTTGAACTAGCTTTATAACATAGTACAAATAATTTTACTCTAGAATTGAACTAGCTTTATAACCTAGTACAAATAATTTAACACTAGCATTGAACTAGGTCTATAACCTAGTACAAATCATTTTCCACTATAGTTGAACTAGCTCTATTATCTAGTACAAATAATTTTACACTAGAATTGAACTAGCTCTATAACCTAGTACAAATCATTCTACACTAGAGTTGAACTAGCTCTATGACCTAGTACACATAATTTTACACTAGAGTTGAACTACCTCTATAACCTAGTACATATAAATTTAAACTAGAGTTGAACTCGCTCTATAACCTAGTACAAATAATTTTACACTAGAGTTGAACTAGCTCTATAAACTAGTACAAACCATTTTACACCATAGTTCAACTAGCTCTATAACCTAGTATAAATAATTTTACACTAGAGTTGTACTAGCTCTATAACCTAGTATAGATCATTTTAAACTATAGTTGAACTAGCTCTATAACCTAGTACAAATAATTTTACACTAAAATTGAACTAGGTCCATAACCTAGTACAAATAATTTTACACTAGAGTTGAACTAGCTCTATAAGCTAGTACAAATAATTTTACACTAGAAATGAACTAGCTCTATAACCTAGCACACATAATTTTACACTAGCATTGTACTAGGGCTATAACCTAGTACAAATCATTTTACACTAGAGTTGAACTAGATCTATGACCTAGTACATACAATTTCAGACTAGAGTTGAACTAGCTCTATAACCTAGTACAAATAATTTAAAACTAAAGTTGAACTAGCTCTATAACCTAGTACAAATCATTTTACACTAGAGTTGAACTAGCTCTATGACCTAGTACATACAATTTTAGACTAGAGTTGAACTAGCTCTATAACCTAGTACAAATAATTTTAAACTAAAGTTGAACTAGCTCTATAACCTAGTAGAAATAATTTTACACTAGAAGTGAACTAGCTCTATGACCTTGTACAAATAATTTTACACTAGAGTTGAACTAGCTATATAACCAAGTACAAATTATTTTACACTATAGTTGAACCAGCTCTATAACCTAGTACAAATAATTTTACATTAGAATTGAACTTGCTCTATAACCTAGTACAAATAATTTTAC
>NC_057807.1:417268790-417270147 GCF_018294505.1 Triticum aestivum
AGAGTTGAACTAGCTCTATGACCTAGTACATACAATTTTAGACTAGAGTTGAACTAGCTCTATAACCTAGTACAAATAATTTTAAACTAAAGTTGAACTAGCTCTATAACCTAGTAGAAATAATTTTACACTAGAAGTGAACTAGCTCTATGACCTTGTACAAATAATTTTACACTAGAGTTGAACTAGCTCTATAACCAAGTACAAATTATTTTACACTATAGTTGAACCAGCTCTATAACCTAGTACAAATAATTTTACATTAGAATTGAACTAGCTCTATTACCTAGTACAAATAATTGTACACTAGAGTTGAACTACCTCTATAACCTAGTAGATATAATTTTACACTAGAAATGAACTAGCTCTATTATCTAGTATAAATAATTTTACACTAGAACTGAACTAGCTCTATAACCAAGTACAAATCATTTTACACTAGAGTTGAGCTAGCTCTATAACCTAGTACAAATAATATTACACTAGAGTTGAACTAGCTCTATAACCTAGTGCAAATCATTTTACACTATAGTTGAACTAGCTCTATAACCTAGTACAAATAATTTTACTCTAGAATTGAACTAGCTTTATAACCTAGTGCAAATAATTTCACACTAGCATTGAACTAGGTCTATAACCTAGTACAAATCATTTTCCACTATAGTTGAACTAGCTCTATTATCTAGTACAAATAATTTTACACTAGAATTGAACTAGCTCTATAACCTAGTACAAATCATTCTACACTAGAGTTGAACTAGCTCTATGTCCTAGTACACATAATTTTACACTAGAGTTGAACTACCTCTATAACCTAGTACATATAAATTTAAACTAGAGTTGAACTCGCTCTATAACCTAGTACAAATAATTTTACACTAGAGTTGAACTAGCTCTATAACCTAGTACAAACCATTTTACACCATAGTTGAACTAGCTCTATAACCTAGTATAAATAATTTTACACTAGAGTTGTACTAGCTCTATAACCTAGTATAGATCATTTTAAACTATAGTTGAACTAGCTCTATAACCTAGTACAAATAATTTTACACTAAAATTGAACTAGGTCCATAACCTAGTACAAATAATTTTACACTAGAGTTGAACTAGCTCTATTAGCTAGTACAAATAATTTTACACTAGAAATGAACTAGCTCTATAACCTAGTACACATAATTTTACACTAGCATTGTAATAGGGCTATAACCTAGTACAAATCATTTTACACTAGAGTTGAACTAGATCTATGACCTAGTACATACAATTTCAGACTAGAGTTGAACTAGCTCTATAACCTAGTACAAATAATTTAAAACTAAAGTTGAACTAGCTCTATAACAAGACAAATCATTTT
>NC_057807.1:417270157-417271342 GCF_018294505.1 Triticum aestivum
AGAGTTGAACTAGCTCTATGACCTAGTACATACAATTTTAGACTAGAGTTGAACTAGCTCTATAACCTAGTACAAATAATTTTAAACTAAAGTTGAACTAGCTCTATAACCTAGTAGAAATAATTTTACACTAGAAGTGAACTAGCTCTATGACCTTGTACAAATAATTTTACACTAGAGTTGAACTAGCTCTATAACCAAGTACAAATTATTTTACACTATAGTTGAACCAGCTCTATAACCTAGTACAAATAATTTTACATTAGAATTGAACTAGCTCTATTACCTAGTACAAATAATTGTACACTAGAGTTGAACTACCTCTATAACCTAGTAGATATAATTTTACACTAGAAATGAACTAGCTCTATTATCTAGTATAAATAATTTTACACTAGAACTGAACTAGCTCTATAACCAAGTACAAATCATTTTACACTAGAGTTGAGCTAGCTCTATAACCTAGTACAAATAATATTACACTAGAGTTGAACTAGCTCTATAACCTAGTGCAAATCATTTTACACTATAGTTGAACTAGCTCTATAACCTAGTACAAATAATTTTACTCTAGAATTGAACTAGCTTTATAACCTAGTGCAAATAATTTCACACTAGCATTGAACTAGGTCTATAACCTAGTACAAATCATTTTCCACTATAGTTGAACTAGCTCTATTATCTAGTACAAATAATTTTACACTAGAATTGAACTAGCTCTATAACCTAGTACAAATCATTCTACACTAGAGTTGAACTAGCTCTATGTCCTAGTACACATAATTTTACACTAGAGTTGAACTACCTCTATAACCTAGTACATATAAATTTAAACTAGAGTTGAACTCGCTCTATAACCTAGTACAAATAATTTTACACTAGAGTTGAACTAGCTCTATAACCTAGTACAAACCATTTTACACCATAGTTGAACTAGCTCTATAACCTAGTATAAATAATTTTACACTAGAGTTGTACTAGCTCTATAACCTAGTATAGATCATTTTAAACTATAGTTGAACTAGCTCTATAACCTAGTACAAATAATTTTACACTAAAATTGAACTAGGTCCATAACCTAGTACAAATAATTTTACACTAGAGTTGAACTAGCTCTATAAGCTAGTACAAATAATTTCACACTAGAAATGAACTAGCTCTATAACCTAGTACACATAATTTTAC
>NC_057807.1:417271640-417273384 GCF_018294505.1 Triticum aestivum
TCTATAACCTAGTACAAATCATTTTCCACTATAGTTGAACTAGCTCTATTATCTAGTATAAATAATTTTACACTAGAATTGAACTAGCTCTATAACCTAGTACAAATCATTCTATACTAGAGTTGAACTAGCTCTATGACCTACTACATAATTTTAGACTAGAGTTGAACTACCTCTATAACCTAGTACAAATAATTTTAAACTAGAGTTGAACTAGCTCTATAATCTAGTACAAATAATTTTACACTAGAGTTGAACTAGCTCTATAACCTAGTACAAATCATTTTACACCATAGTTGAACAAGCTCTATAACCTAGTATAAATAATTTTACACTAGAGCTGAACTAGCTCTATAACCTAGTACTAATCATTTTAAACTATAGTTGAACTAGCTCTATAACCTAGTAAAAATAATTTTACACTAAAATTGAACTAGGTCCATAACCTAGTACAAATAATTTTACACTAGAGTTGAACTAGCTCCAAAAGCTAGTACAAATAATTTTACACTAGAAATGAACTAGCTCTATAACCTAGTACACATAATTTTACACTAGCATTGTACTAGGGCTATAACCTAGTACAAATCATTTTACACTACAGTTGAACTAGTTCTATGACCTAGTACATACAATTTTAGACTAGAGTTGAACTAGCTCTATAACCTAGTACAAATAATTTTAAACTAAAGTTGAACTAGCTCTATAACCTAGTACAAATAATTTTACACTAGAAGTGAACTAGCTCTATGACCTTGTACAAATAATTTTACACTAGAGTTGAACTAGCTCTATAACCTAGTACAAATTATTTTACACTATAGTTGAACCAGCTCTATAACCTAGTACAAATAATTTTACATTAGAATTGAACTAGCTCTATTACCTAGTACAAATAATTGTACACTAGAGTTGAACTACCTCTATAACATAGTAGATATAATTTTACACTAGAAATGAACTAGCTCTATTATCTAGTATAAATAATTTTACACTAGAACTGAACTAGCTCTATAACCTAGTACAAATCATTTTACACTAGAGTTGAACTAGCTCTATAACCTAGTACAAATCATTTTACACCATAGTTGAACAAGCTCTATAAACTAGTATAAATAATTTTACACTAGAGTTGAACTAGCTCTATAACCTAGTACTAATCATTTTAAACTATAGTTGAACTAGCTCTATAACCTAGTAAAAATAATTTTACACTAAAATTGAACTAGGTCCATAACCTAGTACAAATAATTTTACACTAGAGTTGAACTAGCTCCAAAAGCTAGTACAAATAATTTTACACTAGAAATGAACTAGCTCTATAACCTAGTACACATAATTTTACACTAGCATTGTACTAGGGCTATAACCTAGTACAAATCATTTTACACTAGAGTTGAACTAGTTATATGACCTAGTACATACAATTTTAGACTAGAGTTGAACTAGCTCTATAACCTAGTACAAATAATTTTAAACTAAAGTTGAACTAGCTCTATAACCTAGTACAAATAATTTTACACTAGAAGTGAACTAGCTCTATGACCTTGTACAAATAATTTTACACTAGAGTTGAACTAGCTCTATAACCTAGTAAAAATTATTTTACACTATAGTTGAACCAGCTCTATAACCTAGTACAAATAATTTTACATTAGAATTGAACTAGCTCTATTACCTAGTACAAATAATTGTACACTAGAGTTGAACTACCTCTATAACCTAGTAGATATAATTTTACACT
>NC_057807.1:417273394-417274532 GCF_018294505.1 Triticum aestivum
AGAGTTGAACTAGCTCTATGACCTAGTACATACAATTTTAGACTAGAGTTGAACTAGCTCTATAACCTAGTACAAATAATTTTAAACTAAAGTTGAACTAGCTCTATAACCTAGTAGAAATAATTTTACACTAGAAGTGAACTAGCTCTATGACCTTGTACAAATAATTTTACACTAGAGTTGAACTAGCTCTATAACCAAGTACAAATTATTTTACACTATAGTTGAACCAGCTCTATAACCTAGTACAAATAATTTTACATTAGAATTGAACTAGCTCTATTACCTAGTACAAATAATTGTACACTAGAGTTGAACTACCTCTATAACCTAGTAGATATAATTTTACACTAGAAATGAACTAGCTCTATTATCTAGTATAAATAATTTTACACTAGAACTGAACTAGCTCTATAACCAAGTACAAATCATTTTACACTAGAGTTGAACTAGCTCTATAACCTAGTACAAATAATATTACACTAGAGTTGAACTAGCTCTATAACCTAGTGCAAATCATTTTACACTATAGTTGAACTAGCTCTATAACCTAGTACAAATAATTTTACTCTAGAATTGAACTAGCTTTATAACCTAGTACAAATAATTTCACACTAGCATTGAACTAGGTCTATAACCTAGTACAAATCATTTTCCACTATAGTTGAACTAGCTCTATTATCTAGTACAAATAATTTTACACTAGAATTGAACTAGCTCTATAACCTAGTACAAATCATTCTACACTAGAGTTGAACTAGCTCTATGTCCTAGTACACATAATTTTACACTAGAGTTGAACTACCTCTATAACCTAGTACATATAAATTTAAACTAGAGTTGAACTCGCTCTATAACCTAGTACAAATAATTTTACACTAGAGTTGAACTAGCTCTATAACCTAGTACAAACCATTTTACACCATAGTTGAACTAGCTCTATAACCTAGTATAAATAATTTTACACTAGAGTTGTACTAGCTCTATAACCTAGTATAGATCATTTTAAACTATAGTTGAACTAGCTCTATAACCTAGTACAAATAATTTTACACTAAAATTGAACTAGGTCCATAACCTAGTACAAATAATTTTACACTAGAGTTGAACTAGCTCTATAAGCTAGTACAAATAATTT
>NC_057807.1:417274542-417275057 GCF_018294505.1 Triticum aestivum
GCTCTATAACCTAGTACAAATAATTTTACACTAGAAGTGAACTAGCTCTATGACCTAGTTCAAATCATTTTACACTAGAGTTGAACTAGCTCTATAACCTAGTACAAATAATTTTAAACTACAGTTGAACTAGCTCTATAATCTAGTACAAATAATTTTACACTAGGGTTGAACTAGCTCTATAACCTAGTACAAATAATTTTACACTAGAGTTGAACTAGCTCTATAACCTAGTGCAAATCATTTTACACTATAGTTGAACTAGCTCTATAACCTAGTACAAATAATTTTACACTAGAATTGAACTAGCTTTATAACCTAGTACAAATATTTTCACACTAGCATTGAACTAGGTCTATAACCTAGTACAAATCATTTTCCACTATAGTTGAACTAGCTCTATTATCTAGTATAAATAATTCTACACTAGAATTGAACTAGCTCTATAACCTAGTACAAATCATTCTACACTAGAGTTGAACTAGCTCTATGACCTACTACATAATTTTAGACTA
>NC_057807.1:417275067-417277324 GCF_018294505.1 Triticum aestivum
TACACTAGAGTTGAACTAGCTCTATAACCTAGTGCAAATCATTTTACACTATAGTTGAACTAGCTCTATAACCTAGTACAAATAATTTTACTCTAGAATTGAACTAGCTTTATAACCTAGTACAAATAATTTCACACTAGCATTGAACTAGGTCTATAACCTAGTACAAATCATTTTCCACTATAGTTGAAGTAGCTCTATTATCTAGTACAAATAATTTTACACTAGAATTGAACTAGCTCTATAACCTAGTACAAATCATTCTACACTAGAGTTGAACTAGCTCTATGACCTAGTACACATAATTTTAGACTAGAGTTGAACTACCTCTATAATCTAGTACATTTAAATTTAAACTAGAGTTGAGCTAGCTCTATAACCTAGTACAAATAATTTTACACTAGAGTTGAACTAGCTCTATAACCTAGTACAAACCATTTTACACCATAGTTGAACTAGCTCTATAACCTAGTATAAATAATTTTACACTAGAGTTGTACTAGCTCTATAACCTAGTATAGATCATTTTAAACTATAGTTGAACTAGCTCTATAACCTAGTACAAATAATTTTACACTAAAATTGAACTAGGTCCATATCCTACTACAAATAATTTTACACTAGAGTTGAACTAGCTCTATAAGCAAGTACCAATAATTTTACACTAGAAATGAAGTAGCTCTATAACCTAGTACACATAATTTTACACTAGCATTGTACTAGGGCTATAACCTAGTACAAATCATTTTACACTAGAGTTGAACTAGATCTATGACCTAGTACATACAATTTCAGACTAGAGTTGAACTAGCTCTATAACCTAGTACAAATAATTTAAAACTAAAGTTGAACTAGCTCTATAACCTAGTACAAATCATTTTACACTAGAGTTGAACTAGCTCTATGACCTAGTACATCCAATTTTAGACTAGAGTTGAACTAGCTCTATAACCTAGTACAAATAATTTTAAACTAAAGGTTAACTAGCTCTATAACCTAGTACAAATAATTTTACACTAGAAGTGAACTAGCTCTATGACCTAGTTCAAATCATTTTACACTAGAGTTGAACTAGCTCTATAACCTAGTACAAATAATTTTAAACTAGAGTCGAACTAGCTCTATAACCCAGTACAAATAATTTTAAACTAGATTTCAACTAGCTCTGTAACCTAGTACAAATAATTGTACACTAGAGTTGAACTAGCTCTATAACCTAGTGCAAATCATTTTACACTATAGTTGAACTAGCTCTATAACCTAGTACAAATAATTTTACACTAGAATTGAACTAGCTTTATAACCTAGTACAAATAATTTCACACTAGCATTGAACTAGGTCTATAACCTAGTACAAATCATTTTCCACTATAGTTGAACTAGCTCTATTATCTAGTACAAATAATTTTACACTAGAATTAAACTAGCTCTATAACCTAGTACAAATCATTCTACACTAGAGTTGAACTAGCTCTATGACCTAGTACACATAATTTTAGACTAGAGTTGAACTACCTCTATAACCTAGTACAAATAATTTTAAACTAGAGTTGAACTAGCTCTATAACCTAGTACAAATAATTTTACACTAGAGTTGAACTAGCTCTATAACCTAGTACAAATCATTTTACACCATAGTTGAACTAGCTCTGTAACCTAGTATAAATAATTTTACACTAGAGTTCAACTAGCTCTATAACCTAGTACAAATCATTTTAAACTATAGTTGAACTAGCTCTATAACCTAGTACAAATAATTCTACACTAAAATTGAACTAGGTCCATAACCTAGTACAAATAATTATACACTAGAGTTGAACTAGCTCTATAAGCTAGTACAAATAATTTTACACTATAAATGAACTAGCTCTATAACCTAATACACATAATTTTACACTAGCATTGTACTAGGGCTATAACCTAGTACAAATCATTTTACACTAGAGTTGAACTAGCTCTATGACCTAGTACATACAATTTTAGACTAGAGTTGAACTAGCTCTATAACCTAGTATGAATATTTTTAAACTAAAGTTGAACTAGCTCTATAACCTAGTACAAATAATTTTACACTAGAAGTGAACTAGCTCTATGACCTAGTACCAATAATTTTACACTAGAGTTGAACTAGCTCTATAACCTAGTACAAATCATTTTACACTATAGTTGAACTAGCTCTATAACCTAGTATAAATAATTTTACATTAGAATTGAACTAGCTCTATTACCTAGTACAAATAATTGTACACTAGAGTTG
>NC_057807.1:417277334-417278716 GCF_018294505.1 Triticum aestivum
CAAATATTTTCACACTAGCATTGAACTAGGTCTATAACCTAGTACAAATCATTTTCCACTATAGTTGAACTAGCTCTATTATCTAGTATAAATAATTCTACACTAGAATTGAACTAGCTCTATAACCTAGTACAAATCATTCTACACTAGAGTTGAACTAGCTCTATGACCTACTACATAATTTTAGACTAGAGTTGAACTACCTCTATAATGTAGTACAAATAATTTTAAACTAGAGTTGAACTAGCTCTATAACCTAGTACAAATAATTTTACACTAGAGTTGAACTAGCTCTATAACCTAGTACAAATCATTTTACACCATAGTTGAACAAGCTCTATAACCTAGTATAAATAATTTTACACTAGAGTTGAACTAGCTCTATAACCTAGTACTAATCATTTTAAACTATAGTTGAACTAGCTCTATAACCTAGTAAAAATAATTTTACACTAAAATTGAACTAGGTCCATAACCTAGTACAAATAATTTTAAACTAGAGTTGAACTAGCTCCAAAAGCTAGTACCAATAATTTTACACTAGAAATGAACTAGCTCTATAACCTAGTACACATAATTTTACACTAGCATTGCACTAGGGCTATAACCTAGTACAAATCATTTTACACTAGAGTTGAACTAGTTCTATGACCTAGTACATACAATTTTAGACTAGAGTTGAACTAGCTCTATAACCTAGTACAAATAATTTTAAACTAAAGTTGAACTAGCTCTATAACCTAGTACAAATAATTTTACACTAGAAGTGAACTAGCTCTATGACCTTGTACAAATAATTTTACATTAGAGTTCAACTAGCTCTATAACCTAGTACAAATTATTTTACACTATAGTTGAACCAGCTCTATAACCTAGTACAAATAATTTTACATTAGAATTGAACTAGCTCTATTACCTAGTACAAATAATTGTACACTAGAGTTGAACTACCTCTATAACCTAGTAGATACAATTTTACACTAGAAATGAACTAGCTCTATTATCTAGTATAAATAATTTTACACTAGAGTTGAACTAGCTCTATAACCTAGTACAAATCATTTTACACTAGAGTTGAACTAGCTCTATAACCTAGTACAAATAATATTACACTAGAGTTGATCTAGCTCTATAACCTAGTGCAAATCATTTTACATTATAGTTGAACTAGCTCTATAACCTAGTACAAATAATTTTACTCTAGAATTGAACTAGCTTTATAACCTAGTACAAATAATTTCACACTAGCATTGAACTAGGTCTATAACCTAGTACAAATCATTTTCCACTAGAGTTGAACTAGCTCTATGACCTAGTACATACAATTTTAGACTAGAGTTGAACTAGCTCTATAACCTAGTACGAATAATTTTAAACTAAAG